>NC_091128.1:165931243-166166243 GCF_040183065.1 Periplaneta americana
CAAAATGAGGCATCAACAGCGACTGCATTAAATTCTTCTTGAGAACCAACGGAAGGAAATTTCGGATTCTTTTTAATGTGTGAATTTTCATAAAAATTATTTTACACGTGTGTGTGATTTGAGTATTCGAACTTAGGTTTTTGTCAATATAAATTCCTAGATTTTTTGCTCTATGCACTCACGGTAAGCATGGTTACCTGTGCTGAATCGTAAGCGCTGCCAGGTGTGTAGACATATCCGCAGACGCGGATCGCACATCATTATCTGGTAACGTCTTCGCGAATGTCTGTCGCCACAAAAAACCTGGCAGGCTGCGGCGGACAGGTGTGGAGTCTCGCGACTTGTCCACCTTGGCTCACTTTTGCAGACTCCGGTCTGTGATTTATCAAATTGTACTCGACACGCCCTCTCACGCTTCTGTCCACGAACATATTTAAGCTCGCAGGACTTCCAGAACTCGCCCGGGCAGGCAGGACGCAGTTGGTGGGCTAGTTGTTTCAAATTTCCGGAGTTAATACTGTGTTGCTTTATACACTGTGCCCCAAAAGTCATGGTGGGGTTCCAGAGGATTATATTTTTTAAAGGAATAAAAGTAGAAATGTAATAGTAATATGCGTTACAAGAGCGGTATGTTGAAGTTTTCATGTTCTAGGAAAAGTTTGAAAAGCGAAACGTAGTTGAGCTTTTTTAATTTCCGAGAATTGAAAGAAAACATACCGCTCGTGTATCGTACATTATTTTATGCGAAGATCGTTTATTACATACCTGAAAGAGGAATTTCTAATTAGTTGCAATGAAATCTCCATCTTGGTTTTTGTTCAATGACGGCAAATTTGCAAAACAAAAATATCTATCTTCAACGTTGTTGCTTTAAAATGTTTTCTGTGTTTACTATACTCCAGCAGGCCGTGATATACGTCTGTCTTCCCCCCCCCCCCCAGTCTATAAATGCGAACTTAAAACCAACGGTAAGGTTATGTAATGATTTAGAGTTTACTTAATTTTTGCAAATATTTAAAAACAATAATTAACAATGCAATTTAGGTGAAATTGCAGTGGTAAGTTTCCAATTTATAATTATTACTATATTGAACGTCTCTAAAAATAATATGTTAAAAGCCTAAAGCAGTAAAATCAATATGTCACTTAAGCGGTAAGAAGAGGGAAATTGTTATGTGTGTTAGGTTGGGAATACTGAATGTGGAATTTTAGACTTACCGCGGATTGGTTTTGTGCGGAAACCAAGCAAATACGCACGATCTCGCACAAATAAATATGGGAAATGCCAGTTATTTTTCGGTTGAGAAGCTTTTGTCATCTAGTGTGCTGTCAAAAAATCTGAAAGTTAGAATTTGTTAAACAGTGATATTGCCGGTTGTTGTATATGGTTATGAATAGGGCTAGGATATTGATGATCAGTAAATCATGAAAAAATGTCCTAAGAACAAGGCATTTATGAACTAAAAATCTTAAAAAAAATGCCCTTAAAATGCCCTAAAAATTGATCATACATAATTGGCTTAGTAGCAATATTAATATTTAGACTAGTAATTAAATTAAATTCTAGTACCAACATTCAAGTTTATTTAATTTTACATAATTTTTCTAAGTAGTACACTTTAATTAACTATTTTATCTGATGTAGTTTCTATGTAGTCCACCACAAGGCCACTCTTATACGGAACTAGCAGGTATAGAGGAGTCTATATTGAAGGGGTGGTTGGACTAATCCATTACGTGGGGGTGTAATACGTTAAAATGACAATATTTGTGTCGAAAAACGATTAAAACAATATACAAAATATTGGGTATTAATTGAAAAAAAATATGTAGAGAAAATATCAAAGGAAATAAATCATATTTTACATTAATAATGGGGATTTATGGCCAAAATTAATTGAAAATACCCCAAAAATGACCGAATAAAACAACAAATTCTCTTATGAGTTGTAAGAGGTAAAAAATGCAAAAAAATGCCCTAACAAATATGTTTTAAAACACTCAGTTTATCACATAACTTATAAATACTAAAGCAGCTATGTTTCTGGCTTACTAGAAAAAAGATGTAATTTCATAAAATTCCTAGCCCTAGTTATGAAACTTGGACTCTCACTTTGAGAGAGGAACAAAGGTTAAGGGTGTTTGAGAATAAGGTTCTTAGAAAAATATTTGGGGCTAAGAGGGATGAAGTTACAGGCGAATGGAGAAAGTTGCACAACGCAGAACTGCACGCATTATATTCTTCACCTGACATAATTATAAACATTAAATCCAGACGTTTGAGATGGACTGGACATGTAGCACCTATGGGCGAATCCAGAAATGCATGTAAAGTGTTAGTTGGGAGACCGGAGGGAAAAAGACCTTTGGGGAGGCCGAAACGTAGATGAGAGGATAATATTAAAATGGATTTGAGGGAGGTGGGATATGATGGTAGAGACTGGATTAATCTTGCACAGGATGGAGACCGATGGCGGGCTTATGTGAGGGCGGCAATGAACCTTCGGGTTCCTTGAGGGCCATTTGTAAGTAAGTAAGTATAAAGGTAGAAATATAATATTGGTGCCAAATGAAAATAAAACCCTCAAAGTTTTTCGTCTGTAAGTTTGAAACACTGGAGGAAACAAAAGACAGTAAAAATTTCAGGAGTAGACCTGACTTCCACTGTGACCTGAAGTATAGTACAATATACTTCAATATTTCACATTCCTATTCAATTATATTCATCAGTAAAAGTATGTATATAATTATTGTATCATAAAGTTAATATAGTTAAGATGTCTCCCAAATCTTTTTAGCACTAAAAGTTGCCGGTCGCTATTTTTATTTACAGTTGAAACACGCATTGCAATGATTGAATCGATGTTCTTATGCTTTCTGTTAGTCCCAAGGGATGCCAGGAGCTTAACACGCACAGAAAAGAAATAAAGGATAACCATTTCACCTAGTGGAAAATTTAAAACTAAATGCATATATGAAATATAGTATACTATACTCCAGGACCCAGGAGGTTAAAAAAAATGATATCCAAAAGGAAAGCTAATTTCTTCGCGTATTTAAAGAAAAACCACCAGACGAGAATAACTTTCGTCGTTGGGATAGACAGTTAAAAGAGACTGATAGCCTATTGGAGAAGAAAACGTACTGGAAGACCATCGACAAAATATGATGAAGCGGTAGAAGCTATTCGAATAGCACTTGTTCAGAGTCCAAAGAAATCAGTTCGTAAATATGCCCGATAATAATTAGGACTTCCGAAAACAACAGTTCATAGAGCTTTGGAGATACGTCTTCATCTGATTGATTCCTTATAAACTTCAATTTTTAGCCACGGCGTAGCCCTGTCGGCTAAGGCACTTATCTGCTGATCCGGAGTTGCGTTCGGGCACGGGTTCGATTCCCGCTTGGGCTGATTACCTGGTTGGGTATTTTCCGAGGTTTTCCCCAATCGTAAGGCAAATGCCAGGTAATCTATGGCGAATTCTCGACCTCATCTCGCGAAATATCATCTCACTATCACCAATTCCATCGACGCTGATTAACTTCGTAGTTGATACAGCGTCGTTAAATAACCAAGTAAAAAAGCTTCAATTGTTACACGCACTTCATCCTGATCATTATCACAAAAGGTATGAGTTTGCTGTGATATGCTTAATTAAATTGACAACAGCGAACAGTTTTTATAATATGTGAAACATATCATTTTGTCCGATTTTGTGAATTTTAGCCAGAACGTAAGAACATTAATTGTTTCGGAATGCACAAAATACATAATAGACTTTCCTAACTCAGTGGTTTACTATGATACATACTCGTATATTTTGAAATTTGTTTTGTTTACATTTTTAAAACTATAATTGTTATGATTGAAATTTATAGAAGTTTAATTCTTTTGTTCTTAAAACTTATGGCGAACAACATTTTAGTCAGTTACATAATTACTTAAATGGCTTCTAAGGAACCCGGAGGTTCATTGCCACCCACACATAAGCCCGCCATCGGTTCCTATCCTGAGCAACTTTAATCCAGTCCCTACCATCATATCTCATCTCTCTCAATTCCATTTTAATATTATCCTCCCATCAACGTCTCGGCCTCCCCAAAGGTCTTTTTCCCTTCGGCCTCCCAATTAACATTCTATATGCATTTCTGGACTCGCCCATATGTGCTACATGCCCTGCCCATCTCAAACGTCTGAATTTTGCGTGCAGTTCTACGTTGTGTAACTTTCTCCATTCTCCTGTAACTTCATTACTCTTAGCCACAAATATTTTCCTAAGAACATTATTCTCAAACACCCTTAATCTCTATTACTTGCTCAAAGTGAGAGTTCAAGTTTCACAACCATAAAGAACAACCGGTAATATAACTGTTTCATAAATTCTAACTTTCAGCTTTTTTGAGAGCAGACTGGATGACAGATACAGAAGGCAGACTGGATACAGAATAAAATGCAAGGCTACATATTTAGCCTACGTGTTACACCTATATCTCTTTTGTGAATCATTTAACATAATTTTATTGCTAAATTCGCTCTTAATAAAACTCATGACTGTCGCCTAAATTTGTGTAATATTGGGTATAATTTACTACTCATAAAACCTACACAAGTTAGAAACGTTTTGCTGGTCATATTTATTGAAATGTTTACAAGTGGACCAGTTTAAGAAACCTATAAAGTTTTTGTTGTTCTTTTAGTAGTAGCCTGAAAGATTTAGCGCCTTTCTTGTAGAGGAGAAAATGTTAAGTAATTCACATGGCCTCCTATACCTCTTTTGTACTCTTCCTATTTTCCATTCATTAAAATATTTTTTGGGGAAATTCTTCAAGATTAATCCTTTGAACATTTGAAGATTTTGTGTATTTCTTATTTATCTTGCTAATCGTAATATTCACCTCCTCTAATATTACATCCAGGACACAATATTTACGAGATATTCTGGAAAAATATCTTTTATGTTTTTAACAAAGTGTTAACGTGAACTTTAATCAATGAAGTTTTTTGACTTGTTCCGTATTCTAGCTGTAAGCATGTATGAATACAATGGAATGTTAATAAATACAATACAATACAATACCGTTTAGATGTCTGCAGAGCAACTCAAGGCATACACAGAGAGTTGCATTGAGCATTCTCCGGAAGTCGCAG
Source organism: Periplaneta americana (assembly GCF_040183065.1). Lineage (NCBI taxonomy): Eukaryota > Metazoa > Arthropoda > Insecta > Blattodea > Blattidae > Periplaneta > Periplaneta americana. The sequence goes on from NC_091128.1 coordinate 165,936,393, forward strand.
AGTTTTTACATCAAGTTATGTGAAAAGGTATTTTAAATTGACATTATGATGAAATAATAGTGAAAAATGTTATTAAGAAAATCCACTTAAAAATCTATTGTGACTCTCTATTTAGACCGAGCTCAAAAAGCTAATTACAGTAGCGTGCAAATCAATCCGAACACGACATATTTTTACATTTTCTGTCATTGTTGGCCTCACAGCTGCTCATACCGCTTTAATTGACATCTGTAGTACGTGTAATTCCATTGTTGAAGGTCTGCCATTATTTTTTTTATAATATGTGACATTTTGCCTGTCGTTTTGTACTTATAAGCATTTCAGTTGTGTTGAAGACTTAATACTGCAATCCTGTGTACATTCTGTCGTCTTCACAAATGGATACAACTCCACGAAAACGGTCTAAAATTATAACATTAGCAGAGCATTCTTCTATGACACAGAGGCAAATTGCTGCAGAATGTCACATCGGTTTGGCTACTGTTAATTCGATCATAAAACGATACAGGGAGACTGGATCCATCACACCCCAGAAAAAAGGAAACTGTGGCCAGAAAAGGAAGACTTCACCTGCAGATGATCGTTTAATTGTCAGGAAAAGTAAATTAAATCCTAGACTAACTGCTGTCGACTTAACTCGCGAGTTAATGGCTACCACTGGGGTGAATATTCACATCACAACAGTGCGGCGTAGGCTTTTGGAAGCTGGACGAAGGGCTCGTGAGCCTATTAAGAAGCAACTGCTAACCCCTGTTATGTGCAAAAAACGCTTAATGTGGGCAAAATTACATCAACACTGGACAGTGAATGACTGGAAGAATGTACTTTTTCCGATGAGTCTCATTTCGAGGTCCACGGTCACCGTGTTTCTTACGTACGGAAAGGATCCGAAAAAGTAACAGCAGCTCATCTCCAACAAGCACCCAAATACCCCCCTAAAGTAATGTTTTGGGGTTGTTTTACACATGAAGGGCCTGGAGCATTAATACCTATCAAGGGAATGATGAATTCTGACAAATATATTCACTTATTGGAAACCAGAATCGTACCCCAGCTGCAAAAATCATTTCCGGATGGCAGAGGTGTGCTCCAACAAGGCCTGGCACCATGCCATACATCTCGAAAAACTACAGAATTCTTCAACAAGAAGAATATTCAGGTACTCCCCTGGCCAGGCAACTCACCCGACATCAACTCCATTGAGAACTTGTGGTCAATTTGCAAAAGAAGAATGCAAAAAATGGATTGTTCTACAAAGGAGAAGATGATTTCTGCCCTCATTGGTGTATGGTTTCGCGATGAAGAAATGAAGAATATTTGTGGGAAATTAGTGGAATCCATGCCAAATCGTCTCAGAGCTGTTATTAGGAACAAGGGAGGCAACACAGATTACTGAGGTATGTCTTAGATCCTTTTTTTTTATCCCGTTTGAGTGTTTTTGCATAAGTAATTACGTTGTTCGGATTAATTTGCACGCTACTGTAATTTAGTTCCCATGACTATTTTCAAGCTTTTGAGCTAATATGAATTAATAATTGTGAAAATTGTGACGCAAGGAACCTTTTTAGTGACGTCGTTATAAAATACATTAAAAATATATAATTTCAAAACTATTATCCCTAATGCCACCAAATTTTGTACAGATGATAGTATTGTGGGCATGTTTATGGAGTTTAAAATTCATACATTTCGGATGAAATTTTTAAGAGATTTGAAACTCTCAGAAGTGTCCCCTTATTAAACCATTATTTACACTTCAAATTATCACTTATTTCTTGATCCCTCTAAGCGGGACACGGTGTATTTTAATGTCTTCTATCATTTGATATCTTCTTCTGCACCGAACTATTCTCCCGTTCACTATTTCTTCCAGTGCATCCTTCAGAAAGTAATGTATACATATTTTATTCCGAACAGAATTTTACTTAAATCTAGAGTTAAAACACGTGTCTGTTGATAAAACCGGAAGTAAGAGATAAAAGTTGGGTCGCGATTGATTATGAAGTTAGATATAATAATATCATTAGAAAACATGTCCGTTGAACGAGTTAAGGCCCATTCACAATGAAAATTAAACATAACCGTAACATAAACACAGAAGTTTGCGGCCATGTTACCAAATGGGATCGTTCACAATGATTCACATAAACATTGACGTTAACATTGCCGTTAGATGTTAACATGAAAGTTTGCAGACTCCAAACTTTTATGCTTATGCTTACGTGATTTGCAAACAGCACACAATCGTAGAGCGCTGAAGCAAATACCTTACTATAATAATACCCGACAGCTGTATAGCAGCAGCATTGACGTGAGTGCGAAATATCGCGAACCTGACATCTAGCGGGGCGGCGTGGAATTACGTCCACAAATATTAACATAGCGGGAATAGGACTACTGTTTAAAACGTGAGGTATTAATGTGGAATAATATATGAGACACCTAAGAAATGTTGAATAGTATTTAATGTAACATTATTACCTTATACCAAAGCTGCATATTATGAGAAATATTGCATACTTCGTATTACTTTCCGTAATTAATTGTTACATTTTTTTTTCTTTGCTTTAGTGTGAGAAAATCAATTCTGACATTAAGAATGAATTTACAATAATGCTTTATATACCCATTGCTGACAGCTGCAAAGATAAAATTGATAGTAATCTGATGCTTGTAATAATTAGTGAAGGAATGTGGACAACAATAAAACTTAATTTGATAAAACTTTAAAATTTCCAATACATTTTAACTTCTATTCATTTACTAGCCGTACCCGTGCACTCCGCTGCACCCGTTAGAAATAAATATTAAGTAATTATATAATTAAAATAGGACATTTGATCCAGGGAACAATTGTGTTTGATAGAAGGATAAATCGTTTATTATGTTACTTCATTTAAATTGAATTAAAAAATTAAAATGCGATCATTTTGATCCAGAGACCACTCATTTGGTCATAAAAATTAGTTTAGGAAATACAGGAAACGAATATACAGAATAGCCTATCAAGTTTTCTGTGCATAAGAATCTATTTTAATCTTACCTGTCCTTTATTCACTCAGAAGTTACTGTGATAACATTATAGCATTATGTCCATCTATAGAAACTACACTTTCCAATGATGAATTAATAATTAATTATACAAATGGGTTAATTTAGCTTCCGATATTACTTCATAGAAACGCTGAAACATTATCTGTAGGCTATCTTTCATAGCTTTCGATTGTTGCTGTCCAAGGCCCCTTATAGACGAAGTCATTTGTTTTTTAATTCATTACACGGCCTTAGATGGCAGTTATTTTAATTTTAAAACTCATTTAGCTCATTAAATATCAGTCCTATTAAAATTTTTCAAGGAATAAAACGTATCGCAAATTATTTTTAAAGACACTTTCGTTATGTAACATTTTTCACAAAAATCAATAATAAGCGAGATATTTGGATTTATTTAATTCAGGACCCCTTATAACCCTCCCTTTTAAATAATGTATTTTGAATGCCATATAGGCTAAAAATTAAGTTACAACGAACTTTATTTACATTCCAATTTTCATCGAAATCCGTTCAGCCATTATCGCGTGATAAGGTAACAAACATATAGACAGACAGACAGACATACAAACAAAAATTTCAAAAAAGCGATTTTCGGTTTCAGGGTGGTTAATTATATGTTAGGACCAATTATTTTTGGAAAATCGAAAATTACCAGAAAAATTTCGGCTACAGATTTATTATTAGTATAGATTAGGCATAAATAAAAAAGCTATTTTTATTGTTCTATCAACACAGAGACAATGGCATTAGGCCTAATAAAGAATTTTGTTGACTCACGTTTCATGAACTCTCGGAAATCGAAGGTACGATTTGGAGCAATTTGTTGTGCTGTAGTTGTAGCAATTATAAACACCACATATACACCCTGACATTTTAACATAGCACTTTAATAACACTATTAACTAGCCCAGCAACAATATACATTACAGTTGATTACAGCATGTTTCGCGGGTTTCATCACACCGGTCGCCTAGGTAGCAGCACCAGCGTCGTTCGCGCGCAGAACTGCTAGCTGTCCCGTATTGTTATAGTAAGGTATTTGGCTGAAGTATACGACAGTATATGAGGAAAAGACGTCGTTATGTTTCCATGGTTACCAAGTATCTTTGCGGTTAATGTTTGTGTTCCCATCGTGAATGATGGTGTGACTTCTTGATTTTACCGTAATGTTTACATTATTAAGTTAACGCTTACCGTATAAGTGGGTAAAGTTAATGAGTGTATAATCGATCATTTGCGATTTTTATTGATAATTATATATTCTCTCAGTTACTTGTTACAATTCTGTTATGCTGACTTCATTGCCTGACATTGCAAATGTAAGCGAGAGGGACAACAAAAAGCCTGCGAATGCCAACAACGGGACCACAGTGTAATTACCGTTGAAATGAAAACTTAAGTTATCGTCAGCAGTGAAAGTAGACAGTAAGTATACGTAAGTACATTTCGTTGAGATTGTTTCCTGAAATAACAGTTTTGCAGTTCGTAAATACAGGGTGTTTAAAAAATACGGGGTATAATTTCAGGTATGTATTTCCCACATGTAGACAATCAAAATAGTTCATTACAACATGTGTCCGGAAATGCTTTATTTCCGAGTTATGGCCTTCACAACATTCAAATTCACAGGAACGTTTTTCTTTCCGCAGGTCGTTGCCGTCAAAGGAGACATTAAGAGGGCACTCTGACAGTTCATTCCGAGGCGAAGGTTACATTCAGCGTTGTGTAGGCGTTAGACTGTGCGACATGTATTCAAATCAAGAGCTGGCAGAGATACACTTCATGTACGGCAAGGCGGACGGCAATGCTGCGCTGGCTCGTCGTTTGTACCAGAAGAGGTACCCACAGCGACAATGTCCAGATCGGAAGACATTTGTACGTCTCCATTATCGTCTGTGCGAGTATGGAAAATTTAACTCTCCTGGTTTGGGAAGGGGACGACCAAGATCTACAACTCCAGAAGTACAGGACGAGGTTCTGGAGGCTGTGAACATGACTCCTTCTATCAGCACACGAAGGGTAGCGTTGCAAGTGAATGTCCCTCATACGACTGTCTGGAGACTTGAAAGAATATCAATTGTATGCTTATCATTTGCAATGTGTACAGGCCCTGTCACCAGCAGATTACCCTGCACGAGTTAGGTTCTGTCAGTGGTTCTTGCAGCAGTGTGGTGTAAATCCGAACTTTCCTGCCTTAGTATTATTTACAGATGAAGCACAGTTCACACGAGATGGCATAACAAATTTCCACAATCAGCATGTATGGGCGTATGAAAACCCACGTGCAACTGTTCCATCTCATCTCATCACCAGGTGCGGTTCTCCCTCAACATGTGGGCCGGTATCATTGGTGATCGATTAGTTGGACCCCATGTATGTGCTTGTAAACGGACTTACGGGGCAGGCGTACACAAACTTCCTGGAAAACACCATACCTCACGTTTTAGAAGACACTCCACTGATCAATCGTCAACACATTCACTTCTTGCATGATGGCGCTCCTGCAAATATCAGTCGTACGGGCTCGCCGGTACTTGGATCGAAGGTTTCCTGATCGATGGATAGGTAGAGGTGGCCCAATTGCTTGGCCTCCACGCTCACCTGATCTGAACCCTCTCGATTTCTACTTGTGGGGCCATTTAAAATCATTGGTTTATTCGTGTCCGGTGCCTGATTTGGAATCCCTTCGGAATCGAATTGTGGCATGTTCTGAGGGCATACGCAATATTCCTGGAGTTTGAGATCGTGTTCGCAGGTCAATGAGACATCGATGTAAGGTCTGTATTCAAGCAGGAGGTGGACATTTTGAACATCTTCTGTAATGACAACGACCTGCGGAAAGAAAAACGTTCCGTGAATTTCAATGTTGTGAAGGCCATAACTCGGAAATGAAGCATTTCCGACACATGTTGTAATGAACTCTTTTGATTGTCTACATGTGGGAAATACATACCTGAAATTATGCTCCGTATTTTTTAAACATCCTGTATAAGTATTGGAACTTATTTTTTTTTAAAACGTGTAACTTTGTAGGGTTAAGTCGATCATGCCACCGATCTACTCGAAGCAGATAGAACGAACAGGAAAAATAAATTATTCACCGAAATAACTCGAACTAACACTTATAAACAGAAAAGTGTCATAGTATAGCTTATATTAATGGGATAGTGGGAAAAGAGGACGACGGAATTATGGTGAATTTCTTGCGTAAGAGAAGCACTGCCAAAGGAACATAGTTTGTATACCTTCTGTACGTGACGATAGGAACAGCGCAGTTTCTAAAGTGACATGAGGAGGGGAAGATTTCAAATAACATCTGACATAAACCTAAACAATGTTGAATAGCATTTTTAATTATAGGCTAATTGAAGTGTGGTATTTCAATTTAAATTTTGAATTCTTAAATCTTTGTTTGTTGGTATGTGGAGTATTAAAATGTTTTTTATGTTTTATAAGTTGGCAGTCATAGTCACGTTTGTACAGTGGAGACCTACAGGCCTAATTGTATCGAGTTGTATGATCACAGTAACAAAAGATAAGTACACTATATATAATCCTGGAGGCATATATTGTAGATTATTATTGTTTTCTACACCCCTTATAACAAATAAAATATATGTAATACACTTAATTTGTTTTTTAAAAGCATAAACAGTGTTCGACTTTACTCCGCAATATTTTAAAATCGATCTTAAACTAAAAATTCAATGGTGATCGACTTTACCCTATTTAAGCAGGTAACTTTGATCACAAGTCAAATAAAAAAAAAATCAGTCTTTGATAGATTGTAATTCACTTCTTGTAATGTGCCTTCATAAGTGAAGGATATGACGACAAAATTCTATTTTCTGAGGAAATTCCCTCTAGTGCATAACCTCAATACTTACTTACAAATGGCTTTTAAGGAACCCGCAGGTTCATTGCCGCCCTCACATAAGCCCGCCATCGGTCCCTATCCTGTGCAAGATTAATCCAGACTGTATCATCATATCCCACCTCCCTCAAATCCATTTTAATATTATCCTCCCATCTACGTCTCGGCTTTCCTAAAGGTCTTTTTCCCTCCGGTCTCTCCACTAACACTCTATATGCATTTCTGGATTCGCTCATACGTGCTACATGCCCTGCCCATCTCAAACGTCTGGATTTAATGTTCCTAATTATGTCAGGTGAAGAATACAATGCGTGCAGTTCTGCGTTGTGTAACTTTCTCCATTCTCCTGTAACTTCATCCCGCTTAGCCCCAAATATTTTCCTAAGCGCCTTATTCTCAAACAACCTTAACCTATGTTCCTCTCTCAGAGTGAGAGTCCAAGTTTCACAACCATACAGAAGAACCGGTAATATAACTGTTTTATAAATTCTAACTTTCAGATTTTTTGACAGCAGACTGGATGATAAGAGCTTATCAACCGAATAATAACACGCATTTCCCATATTTATTCTGCGTTTAATTTCCTCCCGAGTGTCGTTTATATTTGTTACTGTTGCTCCAAGATATTTGAATTTTTCCACCCCTTCGAAGGATAGATCTCCAATTTTTATACTTCCATTTCGTACAATATTCTGGTCACGAGACATAATCATATACTTTGTCTTTTCGGGATTTACTTCCAAATTGATCGCTTTACTTGCTTCCAGTAAAATTTCCGTGTTTTCCCTAATGGTTTGTGGATTTTCTCCTAACATATTCACGTCATCCGCATAGACAAGAACCTCAATATCATTAAAAAAATTGCAAGATTTTGATCGACTTTACCCTCTTGTACGGTACGTTATGTTTAAATTTCAATGTGAACGGGCCTTTACAAGTGACGTTAAAAGTAGAGTGAGCCGTAATTAATTGCAGAAGTGCGCAGCAACAAGTCGAGAGAAATCGAAGCGGAAAGTCGTCGGCGATAAGCTGCGGCTGCTGCTTTTCAGGTGGCTTACTGGGCACGGGCAACACCTGTCCCTAACGACTACCCTCATGTATGGTAATGAGTGGGCACGAGTCAGCCACGAATACGTTAATCGCGCGCGCCGAATAGGCAGTTGTTTCCTGTGCGATATTACACTTCCTTATCGAACTGATGTCACTCCACGGGCGACTGATAACAGCGGAGTACTCCGGCACGAGACCTGTCGAATAAGCCAATCAGGAGCACCCGAGCGCGTGCGACCCTGAAACCAGGAATTCCAGGGATACGACTTTCATCAGCAATGCGGTCACATCCAGGGTTGCCATACGTACGACTATAGTCGTACGCAAACGACTATTTTGACTAATTGTACGAGGTACGACCGCACTCCATGTCGTACGCAATTTTGTACGACTATTTCACTGAAGATACAAAATTATTACGAGTTACAGCTCGCAAGGACACCGGCCGCAATTATTATCAAATTTGACCCTTATCTAAGCAAGAAATGAAGAAAGCAGGAAGCTCACGCAAGCAAATTATTTTGGAACTTATAATATTGGTATATAATTAAAATAAAATTAATGTTTAATTCGTCCTTTTCAGACAAGCTTTCTTCATTCAATATGTGCTTCACTAATGCAAAAGGAACATATTGTCAGAGTGGGGAATAGTAATATACGTTACAAGAGCGGTATGTTGACGTTTTCAAGGTCGAGGAAAAGATTGAAAAAGCGAAACGTAGTTGAGCTTTTTTAATTTCCGAGAACATGAAAATAAACATACCGCTCGTGTATCGTACATTATTTTGTGCGAAGATCGTTTATTACATACCTGAAAGACGAATTTCTAATTAGTTGCAATGAAATATCCGTGTTGGTTTCTGTTTAATGACGGCAACTTCGGAAAACCAAAATATCTTTCTTCAACATTGTTGCTATAAAATGTTTTCTGTGTTTACTATACTCCAGCAGGCCGTGATATACGTCTGTCTTTTTTTTCCCCAGTCTATAAATGCGAACTTAAAACAAACGGTAAGGTTATGTAATGATTTATTTTTCATTTTAATATTTTAACAATATTATTTATATAACATATTGCAGTAATAACATCGGCATCTGGAATCTTGTTGATTTTTTCACGGTTTCCTTAATGTTACTTGTATCAGGAATGCAATAAGTTTCGTGGAGTAGCAGACTTCACTTAATTTTTGCAAATATTTAAAAACAATAATTAACATTGCAATTTAGGTGAAATTGCAGTGGTAAGTTTCCAATTTATAATTATTACTATGTTAAACGTCTCTAAAAATAATATGTTAAAAGCCTAAAGCAGTAAAATGAATGTCGCGCTTAAGCGGTAAGAAGAGGGAAATTGTTATGTGTGTTACGTTGGGAATACTGAATGTGGTATTTCACACTTACCGCGTATTGGTTCTGTGCGGAAAACAAGCAAATACGCACGATCTCGTACAATAGTAATATGCGTTACAAGAGCGGTATGTTGAAGTTTTCATGTTCGAGGAAAAGTTTGAAAAAGCGAAACGTAGTTGAGCTTTTTTAATTTCCGAGAATTGAAAGAAAACATACCGCTCGTGTATCGTACATTATTTTGTGCGAAGATCGTTTATTACATACCTGAAAGAGGAATTTCTAATTAGTTGCAATGAAATCTCCATCTTGGTTTCTGTTCAATGACGGCAAATTTGTAAAACAAAAATATCTATCTTCAACATTGTTGCTTTAAAATGTTTTCTGTGTTTACTATACTCCAGCAGGCCGTGACATACGTCTGTTCCCCCCCCCCCCCGTCTATAAATGCGAACTTAAAACAAACGGTAAGGTTATGTAATGATATAGAGTTTACTTAATTTTTGCAAATATTTAAAAACAATAATTAACAGTGCAATTTAGGTGAAATTGCAGTGGTAAGTTTCCAATTTATAATTATTACTATATTGAACGTCTCTAAAAATAATATGTTAAAAGAGTAAAGCAGTAAAGTAAATATGTCACTTAAGCGGAAAGAAGAGGGAAATTGTTATGTGTGTTAGGTTGGGAATACTGAATGTGGAATTTTAGACTTACCGCGGTTTGGTTTTGTGCGGAAACCAAGCAAATACGCACGATCTCGCACAAAAGTTTTTAGTTTCGATAATCTTTTAATCGATAATAATTTATAGGTATAGAACAACGTATTGCAGCAAATATTGATGTGCGTTCGAGTTACGATCTCGTTTTTTTATTTATGTTTTTTTTTTACTTGGTTATTTAACGACGCTGTATCAACTACTAGGATAAGAACATAATATGAAATAGAAATATTGTAAAAATCGTAAATTTTTCGTTTGAAAAGGTGGGAAAATTCAAATATATCGGAGCAACAGTAACAAATATAAGTGACACTTGATAGGAAATTAAACGCAAAAAATATATATATATATATATATATATATATATATATATGGGAAATGCCTGTTATTATTCGGTTGAGAAGCTTTTGTCATCCAGTGCTTTTTCAAAAAAGCTGTATCACCTACTAGGATAAAATGGAAATACTATAAAAATTGTAAATTTCTCGTTTGAAAAAGTGGGAAAATTCAAATATCTTGGAGCAACAGTAATAAATATAAATGATACTCGGGAGAGAATTAAACGCAAGAAATATGGGAAATGCCTGTTTTATTATTCGATTGAGAAGCTTCTGCCATTTAGTCCGCGCTCAAAAAATCTGAAAGTTAGAATTTATAAATCAGTTATATTACTGGTTGTTCTGTATGTTTGTGAAACTTGGACTCTCACTTTGAGAGAGGAACAGAGATTAAGAGTGTTTGAGAATAACGTTCTCAGGAAAATATTTGAGGATAAAAAGGATGAAGTTACAGAAGAATGGAGAAAGTTACACAACGTAGAACTCCGCGCATTGTATTCTTCACCTGACATAATTAGGAACATTAAATCCAGACGTTTGAGATGAACAGGGCATGTAGCACGTATGAGTGAATCCCGAAATGCATATAGAGTGTTAGTTGGGAGTCCAGAGGAAAAAAGACCTTTGGTCATACCGAGACGTAGATGGGAAGATATTATTAAAATGGATTTGAGCGAAGTGAGATATGATGGTAGTTGGAAGAAGAGCAGTTTGGCATCTGTCTACTGAAGGATGCACTGGAAGGAATAATGAACGGTAGAAAAGTTCGGGCAGAAGAATATATAAGATGATAGACGACATTAAAATATGTGGATCATATGCGGAGAGAAATCAGAAAATAAGAAATATTGGAAAATGCTGGGTTTGCAGTGAAAGGACTGTCCTTGGATAGAAAACTATAAATGGATGTATGTTGTATTTTATTACTTCAATTTTAGTGCAGACATTTGAGGCAATTAATGGGATTCTCTAAAAACCCTTAAATTGAAAATGTATCCTATAGGATACAGGGCGGCCGGGTAGCTCAGTTGGTAGAGCAGCTGGCTACGGACTGGAAGGTCCGGGGTTCGATCCCAGGTGGCGACAGGATTTTTTCTCGTTGCCAAACTTTCAGAACGGCCCCGAGGTTCACTCAGCCTCCTATAAAATTGAGTACCGGGTCTTTCCCGGGGGTAAAAGGCGGCCAGAGCGTGGTGCCGACCACACCACCTCATTCTAGTGCCGAGGTCATGGAAAGCATGGGGCTCTACCTCCATGCCCCCCAAGTGCCTTCATGGCATGTTACGGGGATACCTTTACCTTTTTTTTTCTTATAGGATACAACAGGTTAATAGGCTATATGCTATAATTTTAATAGAAAATAGAAAAAAAATTGGTAGGAAAATTAAAATTTCACAGAGAGAGAGAGAAAAAGTCATCCGGCCTTAATTAAGATGACCACGAGGATCCGGAAATGAATAGCAAACAAATATAATTAATTAAATATGAATAGTGTTATAAAAATAAAGTGTAATAATTAAGCACCATTGATTATCAATTATAAAATAAAATCTTAGAAGATGACTATAAATTATACTGATAAAAAAAATATTTTATTTAAAATTAGCATATCATTAATTAAGGCCTTCTGAGTGGTATAAATGAAATTGTATAATCTGCAGGGAATCTTTGAGAATTTGCGAGATGATTTTTTGAATTTCAAAAGATGATATTGATAATTGCTTTAAGAAATTATATGTAAATTTTGGTAAAGAACTCCGATCACCAAAAAATAAACCTGTCACTGACCAATTGAAGAGAGGGATGTTATACTTGGCACTAAGGTAGGGAATACAAGGTTCATAAATGACCCTCTTTTTCTGATCAACCTGATGGGCTTGGTTTAGATCTCTCTCCATGCGTATAGTTGGATCTATGATAATAGCCTTTTGTTGTTGCCTGTTTATTGCTATTATATCCGCTCTTCTGCGAGAGTCGTCTTCAGAAATACAGTGGACCTCTTCATGAACTTCCCAACCCTTGTTCCGAAGAAGACAGGCGATAGCTCCACGGACTCTATGATGCCTGTTGTTACGCAATAACTCTCCTTTCCGACTGAAGCCCAACACGTGGCCAAGAGTTTCTGTCTCGTTGCAGCCTGGTTGACGGCAACGGGTCGTGCTGTAAGCTCTGCAGGAACGGAGCGCACTGCAGTAAGGTTGCAGGACATCTTGATTGCATTAATATATTCTGAAGACGACAAATTCCTTTTGGTGCTGACACATGAATTGGCTCTTGGATATTCTTCATAGATGACTACACCTTTCCCCTTATGAGGTAACTGACACCAGGAGTCAAACGATCTCTTTCGCAATTCATCACGTAGATGTATTCCAGTAGTTCGAGATGTTATGTTGGCTTCAGGAATTTTCAGGCGCTTGAGAGCAGTTTTCTTCTCCTCTTTAAGATTTCTGACAAGAAGGAGATGGTCATCACTGACTTGTGAGAGTCGTTTACAGATGTTAAAATGCTGAATATTAGCTTCCCATTCAGCCTTAATAAGTCCTAGGCCACGTACGTTTTAGAAGAATATAGCATGTCATTAGGTGTATCATCAGGAAGAGATATCATTTCTTTGACAGCACTTCTAATTACTTTATCCAGATCTTTAAGGAAGCTGTCAGGGAGCTGATCAAGTGGAGCACATTGCAAAGGATAGATGAGCCCAGGCCATATATATTCATTCACAATCTTCAATTTCTGATCAGGCTTCAGTAATGGACTTTGTGTAAGATTGTTAAGATCACGTGATAAATTTCTTATAATTTTCTTTTCATCTAAGAATATTTTGTCGCGAAAATCAACTCCCGGATATCGAATTGTTTCAGATTAATCATCAGTACTATGTATAGCTGATCCATGAAGTGAAATGAGAGCTCCTTTAGTTAAAACACCTCTTTCGAGAATTATACACTACTAGCCGTACCCGTGCGCTCCGCTGCACCCGTTAGAAATAAATATAAAGTAATTACATAATTAAAATGAGACATTTGATCCAGGGAAGATTTGTGTTTGATAGAAGGATACATCGTTTAATATGTTACTTAATTTAAATTGTATTTAAATAATTAAAATGCGATCATTTTGGTCCACAGAGCAATCATTTGGTGCAATGACAATTCCTTTAACATGTTTCTTAATTTTTATTACATGCATCCATACTTTAATGAAGACTGACATATCATTCAGATTTAATGTGTATACTTTATTTTACTTGCTATATGTTTCCATTGAATTATGATAATAACTTAATTTTAACCCTTGTTTTCTACGTATTCAGTAAATGGCGCTTGGGCCACTATAGTTCTGAACCCTTCAAATAACTTAAATAACTTATATTATATTATATTATATTATATTATATTATATTATATTATATTATATTATATTATATTATAATTATATTATATTATATTATATTATATTATATTATATTATATTATATTATATTATATTATATTATATTATATTATATTATATTATATTATATTATATTATATTATATTATATTATATTATATAAAAATGTGTTGATAAGAGATGTACACCGATAAGTAAGTTTTTAATTTGTTATGGGAGCTCTTGAATCTCAGGAGGAACAAATTTTATTTTACAACAGCGCAACATAATCTGCTTGGCTCATTACCCAATTTTTTTGCATTGCATTTAATGCATATGTATTTTATGTATTTTAACACGATTCAATTGAGCATAGTTAAAATTTGGATTATAAAATAATGGAATGCTAAGCTAACATATTATTACTGCATACTAAATCAATACACTCTTGTGGTTCGTTAATTCTCTGAGATAAACATTATTTTAAGAAATACAGGGAACGAATACACAGAATAGCCTATCAAGTTTTCTGTGCATAAGAAGCTATTTTAATCTTACCTTTCGTCGATTCACTCCGAAGTTACTGTAATAACATAATAGCATTATGTCCATATAGAGAAACTACACTTTCCAATGGTGAAATAATAATTAATTACACAAATCATTTAATTTAGCTTCCGATATTACTTCATACAAACACAGAAACATTCTCTGTAGGCTATCTGTAGGCTAGCTTTCGATTGTTGCTGTCCAAGGCCCCTTATAGACGAAGTCATTTGTTTTTTAATTCATTACACGGCCTTAGATGGCAGTTATTTTAATTTTAAAACTCATTTAACTCATTAAATATCAGTTCTATCAAAATTTTTCAGGGAATAAAACTTATCGAAAATTATTTTTAAAGAAACTTTTGTTATGTAACATTTTTCATAAAAATCAATAATAAGGGAGATATTTCAATTTATTTAATTCAGACCCCCTTATAACCCCCCTTTTAAATAATGTATTTTCAATGCCATATAGCCTCAAATCTAAGTTACAAAGAACTTAATTTATATTCCAATTTTCATCGAAATCGGTTCAGCCATTATCTCGTGAAAAGGTAACAAACATACAGACAGACAGACAGACATACAAACAAAAATTTCAAAAAAGCGATTTTCGGTTTCAGAGTGGTTAATTATATAGCCTATGTTAGGACCAATTATTTTTGGAAAATCGAAAATTACCAGAAAAATTTCGGCTACAGATTTATTATTAGCAGCCTGTAGACTAATATTATGCAACATATAAAAATATGGACATTGCGATGGTTGTTTTCTTTACGGTCCGACAAGGTTTAATAAACTAGTGTGAGAAATGAAGCTTTGCCAAGTTAAGGGATAAATCCCCTGCATTAATTAGATTTATTTTCTTGTGAATCCCTGACGCAGAGGACGCCCTGCTATTGACACGCATGTTCAGGGCCGTCTCTTCGAGCTAGTCGTAGTACTCAGGTCCTTGAAGACTCGTGTCAAACCAATCATACAGGACAGGCGGCGTCACGTGTATATCCCAAAGGGAACGGGAGATGTTTATGGCACAGTATTCGATTCGAAAGTGCCCTTGGAATGTTTTGTTATAAAAACTGTAATATTGTTAAAAATTTTTTGGGGTAATGCTTTTAATGTGACGTGTACATAATTATAGAATTCTGGACTTTTAATATACGACCCAATTAAAATCAGGCAACAGGTATATTTAATACTGTTTGCAGTTGGCTACTACCCGCATCTCGAGGTGAGGTACAACGGAGCAGCTGATCGATCGAACTGCCACCTGCTGTCACTCGTAAAAAACACGCAGCATTTCTGCAATATTGCACTCACACGGCAGATCTCCTTGAAGTCACGAGCTAATCATTTTCGGAATTTCTGAGGAAACAAACAGACATTTTAGAAAATAAGCACTGGCATAAAGCACACTTTATTCTTATACGTAGACCGTTTAAAACCTTCATAGACTGACTGCGTTACGAGTGCAGGGAATTAAAATCTAAAACCATACGTAGTCGCCCACTTCTTTGAAACATTGGCTGGCAGGAATCTGAAGAAAATTCTTAGCGAGCTTTAACTGCTATTTTTAAAATAAAAAATTCTTACACATTTTACAGAAAATAATATCGTCTGATTTCCCCCCAAAATACCCATGGAAACTGTTGAACCCATAATGATGGAAAACTTCGACTCCTTTCTCTTTCATCCTTTATTGTTAATAATCAAGATTGACACGTAACATAAAAAAAAAACAAAAGAATGAATGACATGTATGAAAAATTGAATAGGCTACTATTTCAAATTTAAGGAACGTAACATAGGGGTATTATTTGAAATCTCTAAGATCAGTTATAGGATGAAATCTAATCTGATGTTAACACTGGTTTTAAACTTACTTACTTACTTACTTAGGCCTACTTACGGTTTTTAAGGAACCCGGAGGTTCATTGCCGTCCTCACATAAGCTCGCCATCGGTCCCTATCCTGAGCAAGATTAATCCATTCTCTATCATCATATCTCACCTCTCTCAAATCAATTTTAATATTACCTGCCATGTACGTCTCGGCCTCCCAACTAACACTCTATATGCATTTCTGGATTCGCTCATACGTGCTATATGCCCTGCTCATCTCAAACGTCTGGATTAAACGTTCCTAATTATGTCAGGTGAAGAATACAATGCGTGCAGTTCTGCGTTGTATAACTTTCTCCATTCTCCTGTAACTTCATCCCCCTTAGCCTCAAATATTTTCCTAAGAACCTTATTCTCAAACACGCTTAATCTCTGTTCCTCTCTCAAAGTTAGAGTCCAAGTTTCACAACCATACAGAACAACCGGTAATATAACTGTTTTAAAAAATTCTAACTTTCAGATTTTTTGACAGCAAAAGCTTCTCAACCGAATAATAACATATAGCGAATATTTTTTTCCCTCTGTTCGAAGGATAAATATCTCATTTTTATATTTCTTTTTTGTGCAATATTCTGGTCACGAGACATATACTTTATCTTTTCGGGATTTACTTCCAAACCTATCACTTTACTTGCTTGAAATAAAATTTCCGTGTTTTCTCTAATAGTTTGTGGATTTTCTCCTAACCTAATCATATCATCCGCATAATGGCATATTCTAAAGCAAAGTTAAAGAAGTAAAAGTTGTTTGTGCATCTACTTGCTTTAGACCGCAGTGAATTGGGAAAGCATCCGACAGGAATTGGCCTATACGGACTCTTCTGTATGTTTCACTGAGACACATTTTAATTAATTGAACTAGTTTCTTGGGAATACCAACTTCTATAGGAATATTATATAAAACTTCTCTCTTAACCGAGTCATATGCCTTTTTTGAAACCTATGAATAACTGATATACTCTATCCTTATACTCTCATTTTTCTCCAACATCTGTCGAATACAAAAAATGTGATCGATAGTCGATCTATTGCGCCTGAAACCACATTGATGGTCCCTAATAATTGTATCTGTGGTTTACACTAATAATAAACAAATATTTCTAGGGACAAGTTTGTAAAAGAAACACGAAAATATATTTACATAGTCATGGAAATAAAACTTTAGGGTTTGGAATTAGGCCTACTTTATATGGGGAAAGTGAATGGGAATATCGGATTGCTAAAGGTAGAAATGTGATTTCCTAAACGATTGAGAATACAAGGTTTGGGGGAAAAGTTTAGGGAAAGTATACTACTCGCACAATCGTTAATTTCCATAACGTATCACTTCTGTAGTGAAATATTAATCAATTGCACTTCAAATACATCACTTCCGCATAAATTGAACCTAATGAAATTCTCCCAGTAGTTCACAGATACGCAAATAGATGAACATACAGACGGATAGACTTGTGCAAAGAAAGGCATACAAACAGATAAATGACATCCAAAATCCACTTTCTTGGTATGGGAATACTGCAAACGTCTATTTCCACGGGAATGTCTAAATCAACATCGTAGCGTGACATCGATGCACAGACGTCGTCTCGCTACTTCAAGTATTTATTGCTGTAAGCTTCAAGGCCAAGCGTGCCGTAAAATTGAAATTAATTTGCAGATTGATACCATTCCGCGAGCAAAGCGTCGCAGCCCTGCATGTTACACACGCCGCCCGCCGGCAGGTCGTGCAGCCACTGCCTTGTCGTGGCACATATCTATCATGTTTATCTGGGAGCCGGAAAGTCCCTTAAAATCAGTTATTCCTCCTTCATTTGAAAACTTCAAGAGAACTGAGTCTAATTTCACATCCACTACTTCCCATGGTTCGCGATACTCTCGTACATTGTTACATTAATTTTGTCTTCTTCCATCGTCTTCTTTCCATCCTCCTTCTTCCACTTGGTTACCTTCATATTTCTTGTCTTCTAATATCCTTCCATCTTTGCCTTCTCTTTGTCACCTTTTAATTCACTACTTACTTTTCCATCTCCACGTTTTCTCTTCCTTTATCGTCTTCTATTCATTTATGGCCTTCTATTATTTCACCGTCTTATCATACTTCTCTTACCTCACCGCCTTCTCTTACTCACCCTCTTCTCTTATCTCAAAGCTTCCTCTTCAAAGCCTCTTCTTAATTCATAGCCATCTCTTACAACAACGTCGTTTCTTACCTTATCGCCTTCTCTTATCTCATTAGCTTCTCTTACTTCCCTATTTCATTGTTTTTTCTTATGTACTGACTTTCTAATTACCTCTTCCCCTTATCTTATCTCGTAGCCTTCTTTTATCTCATCGCCTTCTCCCTACCGCCTCCTGATACTTCACCGCGTTTTCTTACCCCATCGCCTTCTCCTACTTTACCGCCTTTTTACTTTACCGCCTTCTCTTACTTCACCGACTTCTTTCATCGCCTTCTTTTACGTCAATCACCTTTTTTTCATCGTCTTTCTTCACTTCATCGTCTTCTCTAACTTCATCGTCTTCACTTCATCTTCACCTAGGCTTATTTCATCGCCATTATTTCATTCTATTCTCCTACTTCAACTTCACTTCATCGACTTTCCTTCGTCGTCTTATTATCTCATCGCCTTCACTTCATATCCTATTGCCTAATCGTACCTCATCACCTTCTATTACTTCACCGCCATCTCTTGTTTCACCGCCATCTCTTGCTTCACCGCCTTCTCTTGCTTCCCCACCTTCTCTTGCTTCACCGCCTTCTCTTACTTCACCGCCTTCTCTTGCTTCGCCACCTTCTCTTGTTTTGCCTCCTTCTCAAGCTTCACTGCCTTCTCTTGCTTCACCACCTTCTCTTGCTTCACCGCCTTCTCTTACCTCACCACCTTCTCTTGCTTCACCGCCTTCTCTTGCTTCACCGCCTTCTCTTGCTTCACCGCCTTCTCTTGCTTCACCGCTTTCTCTTGCTTCACCGCCTTCTCTTGCTTCACCGCCTTCTCTTGCTTCACCGCCTTCTCTTGCCTCACCACCTTCTCTTGCTTCACCGCCTTCTCTTACCTCACCACCTTCTCTTGCTTCACCACCTTCTCTTGCCTCACCGCCTTCTCTTGCCTCACCGCCTTCCCTTGCCTCACCACCTTCTCTTGCCTCACCTCCTTCTCTTGCCTCAACATCTTCTCTTGCCTCACCGCCTTCCCTTGCCTCACCACCTTCTCTTGCCTCACCGTCTTCTCTTGCTTCACCGCCTTCTCTTGCCTCACCGCCTTCTCTTGCTTCACCGCCTTCTCTTGCTTCACCGCCTTCTCTTGCCTCACCACCTTCTCTTGCTTCACCGCCTTCTCTTACCTCACCACCTTCTCTTGCTTCACCACCTTCTCTTGCCTCACCGCCTTCTCTTGCCTCACCGCCTTCCCTTGCCTCACCACCTTCTCTTGCCTCACCTCCTTCTCTTGCCTCAACATCTTCTCTTGCCTCACCGCCTTCCCTTGCCTCACCACCTTCTCTTGCCTCACCGTCTTCTCTTGCTTCACCGCCTTCTCTTGCCTCACCGCCTTCTCTTGCTTCACCGCCTTCTCTTGCTTCACCGCCTTCTCTTGCCTCACCACCTTCTCTTGCTTCACCGCCTTCTCTTACCTCACCACCTTCTCTTGCTTCACCACCTTCTCTTGCCTCACCGCCTTCTCTTGCCTCACCGCCTTCCCTTGCCTCACCACCTTCTCTTGCCTCACCTCCTTCTCTTGCCTCAACATCTTCTCTTGCCTCACCGCCTTCCCTTGCCTCACCACCTTCTCTTGCCTCACCGTCTTCTCTTGCCTCACCGCCTTCTCTTGCCTCACCGCCTTCCCTTGCCTCACCACCTTCTCTTGCCTCACCGCCTTCTCTTGCTTCACCGCCTTCTCTTGCCTCACCGTCTTCTCTTGCCTCACCACCTTCTCTTGCCTCACCGCCTTCTCTTGCCTCACCGCCTTCCCTTGCCTCACCACCTTCTCTTGCCTCACCGCCTTCTCTTGCCTCACCACCTTCTCTTGCCTCACCTCCTTCTCTTGCCTCACCGCCTTCTCTTGCCTCACCGCCTTCCCTTGCCTCACCACCTTCTCTTGCCTCACCACCTTCTCTTGCCTCACCACATTCTCTTGCCTCACCGCCTTCTTTTGCCTCACCGCCTTCTCTTGCCTCACCGCCTTCTCTTGCCTCACCACCTTCTCTTGCCTCACCGCCTTCTCTTGCCTCACCTCCTTCCCTTGCCTCACCACCTTCTCTTGCCTCACCACATTCTCTTGCCTCACCGCCTTCTCTTGCCTCACCGCCTTCTCTTGCCTCACCGCCTTCTCTTGCCTCACCACCTTCTCTTGCCTCACCGCCTTCTCTTGCCTCACCACCTTCTCTTGCCTCACCACATTCTCTTGCCTCACCGCCTTCTCTTGCCTCACCGCCTTCTCTTGCCTCACCGCCTTCTCTTGCCACATCGTCTTCTCTTAACTCATTGCCTTCTCCTACTCCATCGCTTTCTCTTGCCCCATCTTTTCTTATTCCATCGCATTCTCTTACCCCATCGCCTTCTCTTATCTCATCACCTTCTTTTGCCTCAATTCCTTTTCTTACACCTTCGTCTTCTCTGGCCTCATCGACTTCTTCTTCAACCACACCGCCTTCTCTTACCTTATGGTAATGTTTTACGTCATCGGCTTCTCTTACTGCGCCTGTTTTTCTTGTCTTCCCTGTTCATCTATTTATTACTTGTTTCATTTGCGTCCTCTTATTCCTATGTATTTTCTTTTTTATCTTTCAACCATGAGTCATTTCGAAAGGCATTGAGTCGGTCAGCCACTTATCTAGTCAATCAGTAAATCGATTGGGCTAGTGATTATAATCCGATTAATTATTGTAATCGGTCAAAGCATGGCAGTATGAGATAATGAACGAGTGGTGTCTTATACACATGAATCGGTCGGAGCAGTATGTTCATTGCAATGGTTCATACAGATATTTGAAAAGTCAGTCAGAGTGAATAGTTAAATAAATGCGTTAATGAGTCAATCAGTTTGTCATTTCATCAGTTCAACAGGCAGACAGATAGTGAAGATTGAATGGTTAATGAATGCAGAGGGTTTGGAATTGAACGGGTTACATCAGCTTCTTTTCTATGCAGATGACGTGAATATGTTAGGAGAAAATCCACAAACGATTAAGGAAAAGGCGGAAATTCTACTTGAAGCAAGTAAAGAGATAGGTTTGGAAGTAAATCCGGAAAAGACTAATAGTATATTATGTCTCGTGATCAGAATATTGTACGAAATGGAACTATAGAAGTTGGAGCTTTATACTTCGAAGAGGTGGAAAAATCCAAATACCTTGGAGCAACAGTAACAAATATAAATGACACTCGGGAGGAAATTAAACGCAGAATAAATATGGGAAATGCGTGTTATTATTCGGTTGAGAAGCTTTTATCATCCAGTCTGCTGTAAAAAAATCTGAAAGTTAGAATTTATAAAACAGTTATATTACCAGTTGTTCTGTATGGTTGTGAAACTTGGACTCTCACTTTGACAGAGGAACAGAGATTGAGGGTTTTTGAGAGTAAGGTTCTTAGGAAAAAATATTTGGGGCTAAAAGGGATTAAGTTACAGGAGAATGGAGGAAGTTACACAACGCAGAGCTGCACGCATTGTATCCTTCACGTGACATAATTAGGAACATTAAATCCAGACGTTTGAGATGGGCAGGGCATGTAGCACGTATGGGCGAATCCAGAAATGCATATAGAGTGTTAGTTGGGAGGCCAGAGGGGAAAAGACCTTTGGGGAGGCCGAGACGTAGATGGGAAGATAATATTAAAATGGATTTGATGGAGGTGGGATATGATGATATAGACTGGATTAATCTTGCTCAGGATAGGGACCAATGGCGGGGTTATGTGAGAGCGGCTATGAACCTCCGGGTTCCTTAAAAGCCAGTAAGTAAGTAAGTAAGTAATGATTGCAGTAGGTAAAGCAGTGAGTCTGTTGAGGGATGGGTAAGGTGGAGCAACTCGCCTGTTGGTTCCACCCTGTAACGGCTGGGGCGGGAAGGCGGCCCAGCTACTGTAATTGAATACGCACACTGGAATTTTAGCCGTTTATGGTAATGGACGCGGCGCCCGCCCCGCCCGGCCCCGGGCGCACACGACGTCCAGAAGACTTCGTGCTGTCCTTGGCAGCGCGCGTGCACCGACGGGAATCAATCTAGCAGCTCACATCCCCGCCTTGCTTCAGCTCTCATTAGTTCTACAGGTCCCCTCACCCACGTCTGTACCTGAGATCTTATCGTCATTGAAACCCACTATCAACAACCTAAAGACAAACTTGAAGTCACTCTAATCGCTATTTATGTCATTAAGTACTGTAATGTGATTCCTTTCGCCTATTTCCTCTCACTTCTGTAAACGTTTCGAACCTGTTACTAACATCCGTAAGTAACCGAAATCTTAATCAACTAGGTGTAAAATCATACGTGTTCATGATTGCGTCGCCTTGGGTAGTATTAGTATTAGTATTTTTTATTTATTTAGTATTTATTTATTTATTTAACCTGGCCTTCTCTGCCCCTCTACCAGGAGATTACAACTATAATCTATACTAATAATAAATCTGTAGCCGAAATTTTTCTGGTAATTTTCGATTTTCCAAAAATAATTGGTCCTAACATATATAATTAACCGCACTGAAACCGAAAATCGCTTTTTTTTTATTTTTGTTTGTATGTCTGTCTGTGTCTGTCTGTCTGTCTGTCTGGATGTTTGTTACTTTTTCACGCGATAATAGCTGAACCGATTTATATGAAAATTGGAATATAAATTAAGTTCATTATAACTTAGAATTTAGGCTATATGGCATTCAAAATATTTTATTTAAAAGCGGGGTTATAAGGGGGCTTGAATTAAATAAATCGAAATATCTCCCTTATTATTAATTTTCATGAAAAATATTAAGTTACATAACAAAAGTTTCTTAAAAAACAATTTCCGATACATTTTATCCTATGCAAAATTTTGATAGGACTGATATTTAATGAGATAAATGAGTTTCAAAATTACAATAACAACGCCATCTAAGGCGGTGTAATGAAATAAAAAACAAATGACTTCGTCTATAAGGGGCCTTGGACAACAACAATCTAAAGCTATGAAACATAGCCTACAGAGAATGTTTCTGTGTTTGTATGAAGTAATGTCGGAAGCTAAATTAACCGATTTGTATGATTAATTATTAATTCACCATTGGAAAATGTACTTTCTCTAGATGGACATATGCTATAATGTTATTACAGTAACTTCTGAGTGAATCGAGGACTGCTAAGATTAAAATAGCTTCTTATGCACAGATAATTTGATAGGCTATTCTGTACATTCGTTTCCTACATTTCCTAAAATAATTTTTATGACCAAATGACTGGTCTCTGGATCAAAATGATCGCATTTTAATTTTTTTAATACAATTTAAATTAAGTAACATATTAAACGATTTATCCTTCTATCAAACATGAATGTTCCTTGGACCAGATGTCCTATTTTAATTATGTAATTACTTTATATTTATTTCTAACGGGTGCAGCGGAGCGCACGGGTACGGCTAGTATGAAGAATAAAATTACAATCGATATTAAATTTACAATTACAATTACAATAGCGTAGTCGGTATAGCGCTGGCCTTGTATGCTCGAGGTTGCGGGTTCGATTCTGGCCCAGGTCGATGGTATTTAAGTGTGTTTAAATGCGACAGATTTATTGTCATGTAAAAGAACGCCTGCGGGATGTGCCGGAATTTTGTCCCGCAGGAATTCTTTTACATGTCAGTAAATGTACTGACATGAGCCTGTCGCATTTAAGCACACTTAAATGCCATCGACCTGGCCTGGGATCGAACCCGCAACCTTGGGCATAGAAGGCCAGCGCTATATCAACTCGCCAACCAGATCGACGAACTGTACACCTGGCCTACGACCGACAAAGATAGTAATGACATTGAAAATGAAGATTAAAAAAAAATTATTAATGTTCTTACATACAAAAAGTCTATTCAGCTATGCTTCCCAACTCTTCGATGATTAGTCATTTACCACACAAAATTTGAAAAAGTATTACATTTAATGAGTTATTATGTTCAAATCATATTAATTACTTAAAAGTGTTGTATTACAAAAAGGCCTTTGTCATTAGAATCGTTTATTTTTAAAACCCCACAAGTGACAAAAACAAAACTTTCGGGAAATCAATAAAAACCGTTTAGTTTAATAAATTTAATTTCAATTGTCAAAGTGTATTTATCAAGTGATATTACTGTAGTTACTAAATGTTAGGTTTATTTACTACTAGCCGTACCCGTGCGCTCCGCTGCACCCGTTAGAAATAAATATAAAGTAATTACATAATTAAAATAGGACGTTTGATCCAGGGAACATTCGTTTTGATAGAAGAATAAATCGTTTAATATGTTACTTAATTTAAATTCTATTTAAATAATTAAAATGCGATCATTTTGGTCCAGAGAGCACTCAGAAGTTACTGTAATAACATTATAGCATTATGTACATCTAGAGAAACTACACTTTCCAATGGTGAAATAATAATTAATTACACAAATCGGTTAATTTAGCTTCCGATATTACGTCATACAAACACAGAAACATTCTCTGTAGGCTATCGTTCATAGCTTTCGATTGTTGTTGTCCAAGGCCCCTTATATACGTAGTCATTTGTTTTCATTTCATTACACCGCCTCAGATGGCATTGTATTTTAATTTTAAAACTCATTTATCTCATTAAATATCAGTCCTATCAAAATTTTTCAAAGAATAAGACTTATCGGAAATCATTTTTAAATAAACTTTTGTTATGTAACATATTTCACAAAAATCAATAATAAGCGAGATATTTCGATTTATTTAATTCAGGCCCCCTTATAACCCCTCCTTTTAAATAAAGTATTTGGAATGTCATATAGCCTAAAATCTAAGTTACAACGAACTTAATTTATATTCCAATTTTCTTATAAATCGGTTCAGCCATTATCGCGTGAAAAGGTTAGAAACATCCAGACAGACAGACATACAAACAAAATTTTCAAAAAAGCGATTTTCGGTTTCAGGGTGGTTAATTATATATGTTAGGACCAATTATTTTTGGAAAATCGAAAATCATCAGAAAAATTTCGGCTACAGATTTATTATTAGTATAGATTAGTTTCGTTTTATATCCCGAAAAATAAATTGCTATTTTTCTAAGTATGTGAAAGTAAGTGAATGAAAGTATCAACAATGTTATAATCTATATGAAACAACAGTACAGTATAAAATCACAATATATATATATATATATATATATATATGTATATATATATATATTTCTGTTGCAACAGACATTTTTCTTATCAATACTTAAAAGGAATGAAGTAATTAATGTATAGATTATCAAAATCAATAAATGCTAGTTTATTACTCCATGTATAATAGTTTTCTACATTACGTATTTTACATGTAAATTACACGTAAAATACGTACAGGTAATTTACTTGCCCAACCCTGATTACATCTGTCTTCAACTTTCCCTTTGCTTCACAAGTTACTCAGCTTTCAGATGTGTGGTGTTCTTTGATTTGTAATTCCGAAGTAAAAGAAGGCTGTTTGGGAAAATCCCGTGCGAAGACTTGTAGCTGTGGGGTAAATATTTTGTTCTGTAGCAATTACATAACTGTAACAACATGTATTCAAGCTCTCGTGAATCCTTGAGCACGTGGTGGCATTTGTAACTGACCACGTTTGCATAAAAAGCAACAAATTTTAGTCCGCTCGAGGACAAACCAATAACATGGAAGTGAGTTTAAATTGGTAGGAAAAAAATTGAATATCTTACTCTGCTGGGCTTCGCTGGTGAAGAGATATTAAGAGTGATTTACATCAAAAGCATGCTCAAAATGAGATGAAGGTCAGACCTGAAAAAGAGGTGAAAGGATGATGAAAAGAGTGACGCCCGTGCGATATAAATAATGGGGAAATGAACAAATGATAGACGGCAGACATAGCGTGTAGTTCAGGTGTAGTCCGCATTAATTGCTGAACTGTTGCACGCGACTCTTATTGCGCAGTTGGACGCTGCTTAGTTTTGAAGGGTGTTGTTGTAGTCATGGTAACATTTTGTACAACGACACTTTCAACTGCAGAAGTGATTCCGCGTCTAAATTCAACTTGGGCGAAAATAGTCGAAAAAATTTCCTGGAGTCCACTAGTAGAGACTGAGGTAATATTACATGCCGCAAACCTACGACACAGAACCCACAGCTTTATATCCCTTCAAGAAAAAGCCATCCTGAAGATTTTATCAGTTTGATATCCGTTGTTGAAGCAATAACCTATCCTTTCCTGTCTTAAGGTACTCATCTACTTTTACTTAAAAAATTTGATTTTTTTATGTTATCTGGAAGCTTGAATTTCTATATTACGATGTACCGAAGTACATATGATATTTCAGTGCAGAAATTCTGCGTCATCATACGATGGTGGAAGAGTGGAACAGAGAAAAATTCTCACCGGCACTGGGATTTGAACCCGGGTTTTCAGCCAACATAAGCGTTACTCTTTATCCACTAAGCCACACCGGATTCCCATCTCGATGTCGGATCGAATCCTCTCAGTTTAAGTTCCACTTCTTGGGTTCCCATTGCCACATATCTCTTTGACGCAGTGCATGGGGTAGGCCACTAGGGGGAACTCAAGAGATGGGACTTAAACTGAGAGGATTCGATCCGACATCGGGATGGGAATCCGGTGTGGCTTATTGGATAGAGCGTCAGCACGTAGAGCTGAAAACCCGGGTTCAAATTCCGGTGCCGGAGAGAATTTTTCTCTGTTCCACTTTTCCACCATCATTGAACTTTCTAGTTTTCAAAAAATGTATTAGTTTTGTCTCTATGATCTTTGGTTAATTAATTGGCCCGAATCAGTACTGTAGCCTATCTTTCTGAACCTCGGGCCGAATTAGTACTGTATATTTCAGGTGTGTGTCTGATGGGACCGAACTAGTACGCACCCGTCGAATGGCACCAAAGGGGCCGCCAGGCTTAACGTCCCCATCCGACGGACGAATCACTATCAACAGTGATGTATGTATGCCTTCTCTTCATATACACTGCGGAAGATTTGGTGCATAATCTAGCGATTAGAAATTGTGCAACACTCGAGGTACACTGTACAGGAAAATCTCTGACCCCACCGGGAATCGAACCCGGACAGGATAGTCTCGGCGACGCTACCACAGAGCTAATTCGGCGGACTATAGATAAGCAGATTGTAGGTGGCGATAGAAAGAGGGACAGAAAGCGATCGAGCAGGTTTTCAAATGCAGTGTTTTACTCGCCGTTCGTATTTAAACTTTGCATCCTTTCCATAATAACAGTAAGTCTTGGATTTTCAAGAGCCTCTTTAGTGTATGAGGATCGTTAAGTAAATGAAATAAAGATAAAAGCAAAGTGTCATGTGGTGTGGCTGGGGGAGGCTTTGACAGATCAACACGGTGCTTACCTTTCGGTGCACGTGCGACTTGTTGATAAGAACCCTCACTCGGTAATATCGGACGTGACGGTGGTTGACTTTCAGCGCTGCAGCTTTGAAGAATGTCTCACGGCAGCCGGACTTGCAACAACAAACTGAGCCAGTTTCGACCCTCCATTACTTCTGGGACATCAGGGTTCAGTTCTTGAAGTCAGATGATGAAGTCACAACTCCTATGGTGGTAAAATGTGACTCAGAAATTTGGTTCCTTACAATAAAAAGAAAGTATTTACTAAATACAGTGAAACCTTTATTAAATATCCACTGATAGTTCAATGCAAAATATTGGTCTTTTAGGAGGGTGGTTGATTAATAGAAGAAGGCTCTTTTCATACAAATAATGAGTTAAACTACTGTGTGGATATAAAATAACTGTGTCCATAACTGATATCTAAACTGGGCTTTTTTTTCGCGATTTTGTTTAACAATTATTTTTTCAGGCTGAAGGGTATCGAATCACTAAGTAGATACTAATACTTCAGTTTCTGGTAGTAGGCCTACCAGGTATTGATACTGATACTAATACTGAATTTACTGGTAAGTACTATGTACTAATACTAATACTAATACTAATACTGCAGTTTCTGGTAGTACCAGGTATTGATACAGATACTAATACTGAATTTACTGGTAAGTACTATGTACTAATACTCAAACTAATACTAGACTTGCTGGTAGTACCAGGTACTGATCAGATACTAATACTGAATTTACTGGTAAGTACTATGTACTAATACTCATACTAATATTGCAGTTTCTGGTAGTACCAGGTATTGATACTGATACTAATACTGAATTTACTGGTAAGTACTATGTACTAATACTCAAACTAATACTAGACTTGCTGGTAGTACCAGGTACTGATCAGATAATACTGCAGTTTCTGGTAGTGCCAGGTATTGTTACTGATACTAATACTGAATTTACTGGTAAGTACTATGTACTAATACTCAAACTAATACTGGAGTTGCTTGTAGTACTAGGTACTGATCAGATAATAATACTGAGTTTCTGTTAGAACTAGGTACTGATAATGATACTAATACTGAATTTACTGGTAAGTACTATGTACTAATACTAATACTAATACTGCAGTTTCTGGTAGTACCAGGTATTGATACAGATACTAATACTGAATTTACTGGTAAGTACTATGTACTACTACTCATACTAATACTGCAGTTTCTGGTAGTACCAGGTATTGATACTGATACTAATACTGAATTTACTGGTAAGTACTATGTACTAATACTCAAACTAATACTAGACTTGCTGGTAGTACCAGGTATTGATCAGATAATACTGCAGTTTCTGGTAGTGCCAGGTATTATTACTGATACTAATACTGAATTTACTGGTAAGTACTATGTACTAATACTCAAACTAATACTGGAGTTGCTTGTAGTACTAGGTACTGATCAGATAATAATACTGAGTTTCTGTTAGAACTAGGTACTGATAATGATACTAATACTAAATTTACTGGTAAGTACTATATACTAATACTGGCGTTGCTGGTAGTACTAGGTACTGATCAGATAATAATACTGCAGTTTCTGTTAGTATTAGGTACTGATAATGATACTAAAACTGAATTTACTGGTAAGTACTATGTACTAATACTCAAACTAATACTGGAGTTGCTTGTAGTACTAGGTACTGATCAGATAATAATACTGAGTTTATGTTAGAACTAGGTACTGATAATGATACTAACACTGAATTTACTGGTAAGTACTATATACTAATACTCATACTAATACTGGAGTTGCTGGTAGTACTAGGTACTGATCAGATAATAATACTGCAGTTTCTGTTAGTATTAGGTACTGATAATGATACTAATACTGAATTTACTGGTAAGTACTATGTACTTTTTATTTTATTGGGTTATTTTACGACGCTGTATCAACATCTAGGTTATTTAGCGTCTGAATGATATGAAGGTGATAATGCCGGTGAAATGAGTCCAGAGTCCAGCACCGAAAGTTACCCAGCATTTGCTCGTATTGGGTTGAGGGAAAACCCCAGAAAAAACCTCAACCAGGTAACTTGCCCCGACCGGGATTCGATCCCGGGCCACCTGGTTTCGCAGTCAGACGCGCTGACCGTTACTCCACAGGTGTGGACATTATGTACTAATACTCATACTAATACTGGAGTTGCTGGTAGTACCAGGTATTGATACTGATACTAATACTGAATTTACTGGTAAGTACTATGTACTAATACTGAAACTAATACTAGAGTTGCTGGTAGTACTAGGTACTGATCAGATAATAATACTGCAGTTTCTGTTAGTACCAGGTATTGATACTTATACTAATACTGAATTTACTGATAAGTACTATGTACTAATACTGTAACTAATACTAGAGTTGCTGGTAGTACTAGGTACTGATAATGATACTAATACTGAATTTACTGACAGTACTATATACTGATACTCATACTAATACTGCAGTTTCTGTTAGTACTAGGTAACTATACTGATACTAATACTTAAGTTATTGGCTGTACTTTATACTGATACTGACACTAATATTGCAGTTTCTGGTAGTATTAGGTACTGATACTAATACTAATACTGCAGTTTCTGTTAGTACTAGGTACTGATAATAATACTAATACTGAATTTACTGGTCGTACTATATACTGGTACTAATACTGCAGTTTCTGTTAGTACTAGGTACTGATACTGATAGTAATACTGCAGTTTCTGTTAGTACTATGTACTGATACTGATACTAATACTGCAGTTTGTGTTAGTACTAGGTACTGATACTGATACTAATACTGCAGTTTGTGTTAGTACTAGGTACTGATACTGATACTAATACTGCAGTTTGTGTTAGTACTAGGTACTGATACTGATACTAATACTGCAGTTTCTGTTAGTACTAGGTACTGATACTGATACTAATACTGCAGTTTCTGTTAGTACTAGGTACTGATACTGATACTAATACTGCAGTTTGTGTTAGTACTAGGTACTGATACTGATACTAATACTGCAGTTTGTGTTAGTACTAGGTACTGATACTGATACTAATACTGCAGTTTGTGTTAGTACTAGGTACTGATACTGATACTAATACTGCAGTTTGTGTTAGTACTAGGTACTGATACTGATACTAATACTACAGTTTGTGTTAGTACTAGGTACTGATACTGATACTAATACTACAGTTTGTGTTAGTACTAGGTACTGATACTGATACTAATACTGCAGTTTGTGTTAGTACTAGGTACTGATACTGATACTAATACTACAGTTTGTGTTAGTACTAGGTACTGATACTGATACTAATACTGCAGTTTGTGTTAGTACTAGGTACTGATACTGATACTAATACTGCAGTTTGTGTTAGTACTAGGTACTGATACTGATACTAATACTGCAGTTTCTGTTAGTACTAGGTACTGATAATAATACTAATACTGAATTTACTGGTCGTACTATATACTGGTACTAATACTGCAGTTTCTGTTAGTACTAGGTACTGATACTGATACTAATACTGCAGTTTGTGTTAGTACTAGGTACTGATACTGATACTAATACTGCAGTTTGTGTTAGTACTAGGTACTGATACTGATACTAATACTGCAATTTGTGTTAGTACTAGGTACTGATACTGATACTAATACTAATACTACAGTTTGTGTTAGTACTAGGTACTGATACTGATACTAATACTACAGTTTGTGTTAGTACTAGGTACTGATACTGATACTAATACTGCAGTTTGTGTTAGTACTATGTACTGATACTGATACTAATACTGCAGTTTGTGTTAGTACTAGGTACTGATACTGATACTAATACTGCAGTTTGTGTTAGTACTAGGTACTGATACTGATACTAATACTGCAGTTTGTGTTAGTACTAGGTACTGATACTGATACTAATACTGCAGTTTGTGTTAGTACTAGGTACTGATACTGATACTAATACTGCAGTTTGTGTTAGTACTAGTTACTGATACTGATACTAATACTACAGTTTGTGTTAGTACTAGGTACTGATACTGATACTAATACTACAGTTTGTGTTAGTACTAGGTACTGATACTGATACTAATACTGCAGTTTGTGTTAGTACTAGGTACTGATACTGATACTAATACTACAGTTTGTGTTAGTACTAGGTACTGATACTGATACTAATACTGCAGTTTCTGTTAGTACTAGGTACTGATACTGATACTAATACTGCAGTTTGTGTTAGTACTAGGTACTGATACTGATACTAATACTGCAGTTTGTGTTAGTACTATGTACTGATACTGATACTAATACTGCAGTTTGTGTTAGTACTAGGTACTGATACTGATACTAATACTGCAGTTTCTGTTAGTACTAGGTACTGATACTAATACTGTTTCTGTTAGTACTAGGTACTGATACTAATACTGTTTCTGTTAGTACTAGGTACTGATACTAATACTGTTTCTGTTAGTACTAGGTACTGATACTAATACTGTTTCTGTTAGTACTAGGTACTGATACTGACACTAATACTGCAGTTTGTGTTAGTACTAGGTACTGATACTGATACTAATACTGCAGTTTGTGTTAGTACTAGGTACTGATACTGATACTAATACTGCAGTTTGTGTTAGTACTAGGTACTGATACTAATACTGCAGTTTCTGTTAGTACTAGGTACTGATACTAATACTGTTTCTGTTAGTACTAGGTACTGATACTAATACTGTTTCTGTTAGTACTAGGTACTGATACTAATACTGTTTCTGTTAGTACTAGGTACTGATACTAATACTGTTTCTGTTAGTACTAGGTACTGATACTAATACTGTTTCTGTTAGTACTAGGTACTGATACTAATACTGTTTCTGTTAGTACTAGGTACTGATACTAATACTGTTTCTGTTAGTACTAGGTACTGATACTAATACTGTTTCTGTTAGTACTAGGTACTGATACTAATACTGTTTCTGTTAGTACTAGGTACTGATACTAATACTGTTTCTGTTAGTACTAGGTACTGATACTAATACTAATACTGAATTTACTATTAGTACTATGTAGTGATACTGATACTAATGCTACAGTTTCTGTTAGTACTAGGTACTGATACTGATACTAATACTGCAGTTGACTCTGCTTTGAGCGAATTCAGGTGTCATTTCGTGAGGTACTGATCTACAAATTCTGTACGATTTTCTGATCGTCTTTTAAAGTATCAAGTTCTTCTGACGACAACCTATGAGTATTTTTTGTTTATTTTCTTCCGAAACTCTGGGTCAACTCTCAATATTCCTTATCTTAGGTCTTTCAGGTCATTCCAAATCTTTAATATTTCCTTCTCCATTATTGAGTCGCTGAAATCATCGTTGTGCTACAAGTTCACTAACGACACCTTCACCATCGAATTTACATATTCGTCGAGCCGCGGCAGGCGCTTCATAATCTTGTTTTCAGTAGTGCTTTAGAAGGATTACCTGAAAATTTATAACCTGCAGTTCATATTCTTTGTATTAACAATAATAATTGCCAAATGCTCACAATACGCAGTAATAATCATAGCGTTCTGTAAATTTTCTTGCCCAACTAAAGGAAATCGTTAAAATCTTACAAAACACCAAAGTCTGATTAGTGTAATATGTTACTAATCATCGATGTATGCAATGGAGGGGGGAAGGAACTGACCACTCTAAACCATTATCTCCTGGCTTAGTTGCCTCATGAGTGATGCCTTATTGGTGTCATTTATTAGGTTCAAACTTGTGTTTGGATAGTTGACTAAAAAAACATAATACCAGACTTAAAAAACCGACATCACTTACGAGGCGATCTAATACCACAGAATAACAAAATAATAGAAGTGCACGGCTCATGTTACGACAGGGAAACTGAGAACAAATGGTGCGCTCCTGGTGGTCTGGCTATGAAGCTTAACATTTGAAAATTTGAGCGCGATATTGGTGGTTTTGTTGATAAAAATTATAAAGATTGTTAAAGATGATTGTTATTATTTTTATTATTTATTTATTTATTTATTTAACCTGGTAGAGATAAGACCATCAGGCCTTCTCTTCCCCTCTACCAGGGGATTACAACTACAATATAAAGAATACAATTACAATTATAATTACAATTAATATTAAATTTACAGATACAATAAAAATCAGAGTACTAAAAGATTAACTGATTAATGAAAGCTAGACAATAGTACTGGTCTCACAACCAACAGACCACGGCCTCATAGCCCGGAAAACTTTTCTACTATTGACGCCTGCCGTGAAAGCCTACACTCCAATAGAAAGCTAGACAGTTTATTGTAAAAGTTAAGAAGAGAGAAGCATTTCTTTTATTGACTAAGAACAAATTAAACCTACTCTACGCAGTAAGAAAATGCTTAATAAGCTTGCTTTTGAACGCTACTAAATTCCGACAGTCTCTGATGTCACTGGGTAGGGTATTCCACAAGCGCGAAAGCGAGATCGTGTATGATGATGAATACGATGATGTCTTATGTGTTGGTATGGCCAGTATGAGGCTATTTTGCGTGCGTGTGAAGAGATTATGATGTGATGACAGGTAACTGAAACGGGAGGCAAGGTAGGTAGGTGTAGAAGTGTGAAGGACTTGGAAAAGGAGAACAAGAGAATGAAAATGTCTACGTTCGTTAAGCCGTAGCCAGTTTAGAGTTTTGAAGGATGGGGGTAATGTGGTCAGCGCGACGTGTGTTTGTGTGTGTGTGTGTGTTTATGTTATTTAATTAAAATAATAAGTTGAGTAAAATTTTCGACAGAACAAATATAAATGAAATATCAGTTGTTCTGATATAATATTCGCTTATTTTCTTAATTAAATAATATAAACATACAAACGACTCCTAAAATAGTCATCAGGCTCTCGTTTATTTTGTTGTTCTGTGTGGCCTTTTGTTGCCTACGAGATATCTCGTATACAGCGGTGTTTCCGACTATCATCCAATCAGAAAATTCCATTGAAACGTTTAGCGCTTCTGGTGATCGGGCAACAAAACAACGGCCTGCATAGTCTTGCTACCGGAAACTCCTCTCTCAGTTTAGTTTCACCCTCCTGACTAATGCTACGGTACGGTAACACATGAATTTTTTCACCAACATCACGTTTCGTCGCCTGGTGCCTGTTTCTCAAAAATACTAGTTTAGTAATTCACCAGTTACTAGTTACCAGAGTATATTTCACCGGCTCTAGTAGATTATGTTTCTCAAACTATTTCACCAGTCTAGTAACTTGTGACAATTTTTTACTAGTCACATGATTTTTTTCACTAGTCAGCTGATTGAGTTCATTTGTTTATAGCCATTGGTAGGTGTTATTATTTGAGGTTAGAAGGCTAAGTTGTTTGTGTTTTGGTTTTGATTTATATTTTCGGTTGAAATTCCAGCAATTGAAAGCTAATTAACTATACTCAATATGTTTAATGAATCAAGGGATATATTATTCGGTGTTTTTTCAAGCATATTAACAAAAAATGATGAAGTAAACGATGGACAAAACATTTTGTAAGGCGTTAGGCTGTGTAACTAATAGACCTACCTCAGAACAAAGATTATGCATACGTTAGGAACACTTATTGGACCAACATTAAGAAAGCAACTTTGATAAGTACCAATTCACGATCACAGTATCATAATATGAACATATGATGTAGCTAATGGGTCTACTGCCAACATAAATGTCACATATGACTTGATGAAAAATTCGCTAATTTTTTTTTTTTCAGTTTTACATTTGATCTATTCATAAATTAATGTAGTTTTATATTTAATTTGTAGGCTAAAGTTGACAATGTCAGAAGAACTAGCAGTGGGGAAGGAAAGCCAGCAAAATTCACTGCAGTTGATGAATTGGTATTAGATTATTAGGAAAATATTCTGCATGTGTTGCTGGTCTAGGACAGAAAGACCTGATGGCATTGGAAAATAATCAACATCCCGGAATTTTGTCCCGCAGGAGTTCTTTTACATGCCAGTAAATATACTGACATGAGCCTGTCGCATTTAAACACATTTAAATGCCATCGATGTAGCTCGAGATCGAACCCGCAACCTCGAGTATAGAAGGCCAGCGCTATACCAAGTACGCCAACGAGGCTGACTCCAAGCTTTTCAGCATTTTACCTAAACTGATCATTATATTAAAATAAATGCTCCCGTAAAGGAATAATAATTGTTCTTTCTCGATATAGTTTTAGCTCTTTTCACAACAACTTCATCACTTCAGTCGGAATCACTAAACCACATGTATTTAAAAAAATAAATACAATATTTTGTTTTGATTATCTGAGAAAGGTTGGTCACTGCCTTAATTCTGGATCTGTTGTCATGACTTTTTCATTTGATTGAATATCTTTATTATTTATGGGTTTTGTTTTTTTTTATTTCTTCTTTAGTTATTCTATATAGAGATGATTATATAGATGGTGATTAAAAAAGCAACACCAACTATAACAAAAATAACTAACAAAATAAAAATAATAAATAAACCAAAAATGTCCCTAAACATAAATACTATTTATAGAATAAATCTATATTCAAAGATTCTAAATCCATTGCACTTATCTGCCAAAACAGTAATAATTAATAATAGTCATAAATAAAAAATTATTCCAATTTATAGGTGCTGGTATAGTAATTCATGTTATAAAGGATTCTCAAGATATTCGTTTTATGGGTAATTTATCCTTTCAAATACCTTTAACTTCAACCAGTTTATGTATTTCTAATTTTGCTTTGTGTGGTATACCATTTTTGGCTGGATTTTATTCAAAGGATGTAATTTTGAGTGGTAACTGATAATATAGAAATCACCAGTCTTTAGAGTCTTGTAGGAATATTCCTGTTCAATACTAGTATAATCAACTAGATTAGCATTTTGAGAAACAGAATCACTTATGAACTGGTGAAATCGACCAATATTACTAGTCTGTGAACTGGTAACTACTACTTTACCCTTGTAGTTTCTAGAAACAGAGACTTGTAAAATAAACTAATATTACCACTGTACAGACTAGTATTACTAGTCCGTGAGTTTTGAGGAACAGGCCCCAGGTACGATTTTTGTGTTTCTCTGGGACACATGACAGAAAAGGCCGATGTTCCTCAAGCTCGTGCCTACGCCTCCACGCGCGGTGTCGCCGACGACAGGTGCACGGAGGTGGGTGTGTCGCGCGGGCTGCATACCAAGTCACATCTGTCGCTCGTGTGGGCGGCGCTCGTGCATTCTTGTGGGCGCTGCAACGTGATCGCCCGTCTCCGGTTTCAGGGAATCGCGGCCGATTACAACCGGCACGCTCCGTTTGATACACTCGCAACCTCTCTTACGTAACAGCCACTTTGACCGGTTCATCTCACTCGCTGCGTCACCGGCTTCCGAAGGACTCCTCCTCAGTGCCTGACCCACTGGATGGAGCCAGCAATAGCGGAGTAGTAGTGCACTAATTACAGTGGGAATAATATTAGTGATAGAGGAACTAATGATACCCATACCTGACACTTCCCGTGAAATCGGCCGCTGTTTCAACAACATAAATGACACTCGGGAGGAAATTAAACGCAGAATAAATATGGGAAATGCGTGTTATTATTCGGTTGAGAAGCTTTTGTCATCTAGTCTCCTGTCAATCTGAAAGTTAGAATTTATAAAACAGTTATATTACCGGTTGTTCTTTATGGTTGTGAAACTTGGACTCTCACTTTGAGACAGGAACAGAGATTAAGGGTGTTTGAGAATAAGGTTCTTAGGAAAATATTTGGGGCTAAGAGGGATGAAGTTACAGGAGAATGGAGAAAGTTACACAACACAGAGCTGCACGCATTGTATACTTCACCTGACATAATAGGACCATAAAATCCAGACGTTTCAGATGGGCAGGGCATGTAGCACGTATGGGTGAATCCAGAAATGCATATAGAGTGTTAGTTGGGAGGCCGGAGGGCAAAAGACCTTTGGGGAGGCCGAGACATAGATGGGAAGATAATATTAAAATGGATTTGAGGGAGGTGGGATATAATGATAGAGACTGGATTAATCTTGCTCAGGATAGGGACCAATGGCGGGCTTATGTGAGGGCGGCAATGAACCTCCGGGTTCCTTAAAAGCCAGTAAGTAAGTAAGAGGAAGTAATGATACCCATACTTGACACTTTTCTTACACCAAAAGCTCAGCGACTCTTTCTACTAGACTATCTAGTAGTACCAGCAACAGTACTATTAGTAAAGTAGAGGAGGCAAGATCGTCTTGTGATCGTATCATGTGCCATGACAGTATCACCAATGTGTACGGAGGGGGAAGGTTGGTTTTAGTATGATGTACAGTACATAGATTCATATACTATTAACCATCATGGAACAAATTCTCTTTCTGATAGGTCATTATTTCCACTTTCGCACAGCTCACATGCTAGGTCTCGCCTCCTCAACTACACCAGTAGTAGTCCCAGCAACTGCAGTATTAGTATCGCTATCAGTACCTACGTACTAGTGCCAGAAAATGCCGTAACAATATCTAGTATTATCAGCAACTGCAGTTTCAGCATCAGTACCTAGTTCTATCATTAACTAAATATTAGTATCAGTATCAGTACGTAAAACTACCAGCAACTGCAGTATTAGCATCTATCTAGTACTACTAGCAACTTTAGTATTACTATCAGTATCAGTACATAGTACAGCCAGGAAATTCAGTGTTAGTATCAGTACCTAGTACTACCAGCAACTGCAGCATCAGTATCAGTACCAGTATCTAGTACTACCAGCAACTGCAGTATTAGTATCAGTATCAGTACCTAGTACTACCAGCAACTGCATTATTAGTATCAGTACCTAGTACTACCAGCAACTGCAGTATTAGTATCAGTATCAGTATCAGTACCGAGTACTACCAGCAACTGCAGTATCCTTATCAGTACCAGTATCTAGTACTACCAGCAACTGCAGTATTAGTATCAGTGTCAGTACCTAGTACTACCAGCAACTGCAGTATCAGTATCAGTACCAGTATCTAGTACTACCAGCAACTGCAGTATTAGTATGAGTATCAGTACCTAGTACTGCCAGCAACTGCAGTTTTAGTATCAGTATCAGTATCTAGTACTGCCAATAAATTCAGTATTGGTATCAGTATCTAATACTACAAGTACATTCAGTATCATCAGTATCAGTATCTAGTATCACCAGTAAAGTCAGTATTAGTATCAGGATCAGTACCTAACACTTCCAATAAATTCAGTATTAGTATCAGTATCAGTACCTAGTACTACCAGTAAATTCAATATTAGTATCAGTATCAGTATCTAGTACTACCAGTAAATTCGGTATTAGTATCAGTATCAGTACCTAATACTGCCAGTAAATTCAGTATCATTACCAGTATCAGTACGTAGTACTGCCAATAAATTCAGTATTAGTATCAGTATCAGTATCTAGTACTGCCAGTAAATTCAGTATTAGTATCAGTATCAGTATCTAGTACTACCAGTAAATTCAGTATTAGTATCAATATCAGTAGTAGAGCAACAAGTTAATATTACTAAATTCAATATTTTGAAATTAAAGGATGAGGAAGCTAAGCAAAATTATCAGGTCGAAATTTCGAATAGGTTTGCCACTTTAGAAAGTTCTGACGAAGTTGAGAAAGAATTAGATGTTAATAGCGTGTGGGAAAATATCAGAGATAGTATCAAAATTGCAGCTGAGCAGAGCATAGGTTATTATGAAACTAAGAAAAAGAAACCGTGGTTTGATGAAGATTGTTGCATGGTAGTAGAAAGAAGGAAACAGGCAAAATTGAAATTCTTACAGGATCCAGTTGAGGAGAAGAGAGATAATTATTTCAATGAAAGACGGGAAGCAAGTCGTACACTTAGGAATAAAAAGAGAGGTTACTTGAAGGAAAAACTGAATGAGGTAGAAACAAATAGTAAGAATAAAAACATTTGAGATTTATATAAGGGTATAAAGGAATTTAAGAACGGATATCAGCCAAGGGTAAACGTGATCAAGGATGAGAATGGTGACTTGCTTGCAGACTCTCCATCAATCCTAAACAGATGGAAAAACTATTTTGTGCAACTACTAAATGTACATAGGCGAAATAGAAATGATCGGGACGAAATTGAAATACAAACTGCTATGCCATTAGGAAAGTTCAGGATAACAGGCAGGATTTGGAATTAAACGGGTTACATGAGCTTCTTGTCTATGCGGATGACGTGAATATGTTAGGAGAAAATACACAAACGATTAGGGAAAACACGGAAATTTTACTTGAAGCAAGTAGAGCGATCGGTTTGGAAGTAAATCCCGAAAAGACAAAGTATATGATTATGTCTCGTGACCAGAATATTGTACGAAATGGAAATATAAAAATTGGAGATTTATCCTTCGAAGAGGTGGAAAAATTCAAATATCTTGGAGCAACAGTAAGAAATATAAATGACACTCGGGAGGAAATTAAACGCAGAATAAATATGGGAAATGCGTGTTATTATTCGGTTGAGAAGCTCTTATCATCCAGTCTGCTGTCGAAAAATCTGAAAGTTAGAATTTATAAAACAGTTATATTACCGGTTCTTCTGTATGGTTGTGAAACTTGGACTCTCACTCTGAGAGAGGAACATAGGTTCAGGGTGTTTGAGAATAAGGTGCTCAGGAAAATATTTGGGGCTAAGCGGGATGAAGTTACAGGAGAATGGAGAAAGTTACACAACACAGAACTGCACGCATTGTATTCTTCACCTGACATAATTAGGAACATTAAATCCAGACGTTTGAGATGGGCAGGGCATGTAGCACGTATGGGCGAATCCAGAAATGCATATAGAGTGTTAGTTGGGAGACCGGAGGTAAAAAGGCCTTTAGGGAGGCCGAGACGTAGATGGGAGGATAATATTAAAATGGATTTGAGGGAGGTGGGTATGATGATAGAGACTGGATTAATCTTGCACAGGATAGGGACCACTGGCGGGCTTATGTGAGGGCGGCAATGATCCTTCGGGTTCCTTAAAAGCCATTTGTAAGTAAGTAAGTATCAATATCAGTACCTAATACTGCCAATAAATTCAGTATCATTATCAGTATCAGTACCTAGTATCACCAGTAAATTCAGTATTAGTATCAGGATCAGTACCTAATACTGCCAATAAATTCAGTATTATTATCAGTATCAGTATCCAGTACTACCAGTAAATTCAGTATTAGTATCTGTATCAGTATCTAGTACTACCAGTAAATTCAGTATTAGTTTCAGTATCAGTACCTAATACTGCCAATAAATTCAGTATCATTATCAGTATCAGTACGTAGTACTGCCAATAAATTCAGTATTAGAATCAGTATCAGTATCGGTATCTAGTACTGCCAGTAAATCTAGTATTAGTATCAGTATCAGTACCGAGTACTACCAGCAACTGCAGTATTAGTATGAGTATCAATATCTAGTAGTGCTAACAAAGAAGATTGAATACCATTGAGGTGGTGCAAGAAAGTCAAGAAGTATTATGGACAGTAAAAAATCGATTATACGGTAATGGGTATTTTGTATATTATAAAACATGAAGCTGATATAACGCTAATACAAATTAATATTATTTCCTAAAATATATAGATAAAAAGACAACACTAAATGAATGAATATATGAATAAATGAATGAATAAATAAATATATATAGATAAACTAATAAATAAACATGAAAATGGAAGGAGTGAGTGAGTGAGTGAGTGAGTGAGTGAGTGAGTGATTGAGTGAGTGAGTGATTGAGTGATTGAGTGAGTGATTGAGTGATTGAGTGAGTGAGTGAGTGATTGAGTGATTGAGTGAGTGAATGATTGAGTGATTGAGTGAGTGAGTGATTGAGTGATTGAGTGATTGAGTGATTGAGTGAGTGAGTGAGTGATTGAGTGATTGAGTGATTGAGTGAGTGAGTGAGTGAGTGATTGAGTGAGTGATTGAGTGATTGAGTGAGTGATTGAGTGATTGAGTGAGTGAGTGAGTGATTGAGTGATTGAGTGATTGAGTGATTGAGTGAGTGAGTGATTGAGTGATTGAGTGATTGAGTGAGTGATTGAGTGATTGAGTGATTGAGTGAGTGAGTGATTGAGTGATTGAGTGAGTGAGTGAGTGAGTGAGTGAGTGAGTGAGTGAGTGATTGAGTGAGTGAGTGAGTGATTGAGTGATTGAGTGAGTGAGTGAGTGATTGAGTGATTGAGTGAGTGAGTGAGTGAGTGATTGAGTGATTGAGTGAGTGATTGAGTGATTGAGTGATTGAGTGAGTGAGTGATTGAGTGATTGAGTGAGTGATTGAGTGATTGAGTGATTGAGTGAGTGAGTGATTGAGTGATTGAGTGAGTGAGTGATTGAGTGATTGAGTGATTGAGTGATTGAGTGATTGAGTGATTGAGTGAGTGATTGAGTGAGTGAGTGATTGAGTGATTGAGTGATTGAGTGATTGAGTGAGTGAGTGATTGAGTGATTGAGTGAGTGATTGAGTGATTGAGTGATTGAGTGAGTGATTGAGTGAGTGAGTGAGTGATTGAGTGATTGAGTGAGTGAGTGATTGAGTGATTGAGTGATTGAGTGATTGAGTGAGTGATTGAGTGAGTGAGTGAGTGAGTGAGTGAGTGAAGTTATGAAGGAAGGAAAGAAGGAATGAATGAACGAATTAATGAATGAAGGAATAAATAAAAAAAATAAATGAATAAATAAGGGATTAAATAAAGAAAGAAGAAATAAAAATAAATACTACCTCACTCTCTCTAGCAATATCCTTAACATTTGTGTCCTTTTAAGGCGTCGAGTAATACTTGTTTTATCAGACGTTCTTAG
Source organism: Periplaneta americana (assembly GCF_040183065.1). Classification (NCBI taxonomy): domain Eukaryota; kingdom Metazoa; phylum Arthropoda; class Insecta; order Blattodea; family Blattidae; genus Periplaneta; species Periplaneta americana. Next base: position 165,979,027 of record NC_091128.1, read on the forward strand.
ACTTGAAAGTTTTTTTTTTTTTTGACACGATGCCTTACCGGTATTCTCGTCACAACAGATCTCGTTGTACTGTTTTCTGCTTTCTTTAGAGTCGAACGCATTCTACTAAGGCCCAATTGTATAAAACTCCCTGACTAAAGATCAACTTTGACCGAAGATCGAAAAGTGAACCGAGTTCAGACACTTCTTCTATTCTATAAAACTTTTCTGCGATCAAATTACCTTGGTTCAAATGCAATCTAAGTTCACGTGAAAAGGATTTAGCAACATCGCATAAACAGGTGAAATACGTGATGCGCGGACAGGTTTGTTCAGTGTTGCCAATCTAGCGACTTTAACTCTTTTTCAACAACAATTTCTTTTAACTTTTATATTGCTTAAATAGGGATTTAGTGACATTTTTAGCACCCCATAGTGACAAAGTTTAATCTTTCTTTGTTGATAATGAGAAATCTAGCGACTTTACAACTACTTTTTGGCTACTTTCCGTATTACACTCTGTTGGAGACACTGTTTTTTTTTTTGTGCAATGTAAATAATGGCGGACAATAAGAAGAAGGTTGACTGTTCTCCAAGTTGTTAACATGTTATGGTGTTTGATACTGCTAAACATAATAAAGCTTTATAAGACGACAATTTTCGTTTAGTAATACAGTTAATTGAAAATTTATGAATGTACCTATCATATCCATTAATAATTAATGGTTGTTATAAACATAATATAATTATAGGTTATGTTATTTGATACTGCTGAACACGATAGAGCCTTATAAAATATAAAATTGTTTGTGTATTAAGGCAAGAAATTGAAAGAAATATATATAAATGTACCTAACATATCTATTAATATTAATAATAATGGATATTTTATTTGCACAATCTGTCACTCGTATATTTCAAACAGAAAAGAAATAACTGAACTTGGATCATCTAACTCAATCGGAGAAATTTCTTCAGTCAAAGTTGACTTTAGTTTGAGACAAATTAATCTCAGATTAGACTTTATACAACACAAAATTCCAAGTTCAGCTGAAACAATTGTACAACATTGTAAAAATTGTAGAAAATTACTAAATTGTAAAACTATAAAAATTTGTAAAAATTGTAATTGTAATAATGTAAAATGTTGACATGTTCCACATCTTAAAGCTTCATTGCTCATGTAAGATCTATGGAATAAAATAAATGAATGAATGAATGAATGAACAAGGATCAATTTAACCTCTGATCTAAGATTAAATGGTTTATACAATCGGGCCTAAATGAACTGAGTAGTGTAGTGCAATATTTTCTCTTGATAAAGCAGTACACTAGGGTGCTTTAAATAGCCGTTAAATCATTCTGTTAATTTGTAATCTTCAGATTTGGCGTCCTTTATTAAAATTCTGTTTATGATGCAACATTGACCGTAGCTTGGTGACCGCACGAATCAGTGTCAGCAGACATCGCCCGGGGTCAGAACGGTGGTCCACACCGACTAGGGAAGAGAGGGGAGGAGACACCATGTTGATGGGGACGCTATGATCGCGTCTCAAGGTGGAACTAGTTTCTGTGCTTTCACGTGTTGTACTAATGAAATCAGGCTTTTACAAGAATCCGAGGGAGGTGGTCAACCAGGCGAGCGAACTGGACGGTGCATCACGAGACTCGATATCGGAGAAACTCATTCTGAACGACGAGTCTGGAACCCTAAGACTCGTCCACAATAAGCCGAGAACCGAAACGACAACGAGAACGGAAAAATTGTTAAAATAAATGTATTTAAAAGCGAGCAATCTCTTCTATTCCTTCGTACCTGTTGTCTCGCTTCACTTACCTTTCTTCCCACCATAATCTGAACACACGCTCTCGTCATGAAACAATACTAACAATACCATCCCATCGCACCTCCTCATACTCATCTTCTTTCACAATAGCCCTGCCAAGACTCTGGAATTCGCTACCTGCTAGCATCAGGGACTGTGGAAATAAAATTGAATTCAAACGCAAACTTACTAGGCACTTGGTCAGTAATTGATTACTTGTAAATAGTTTCTTTAATATATCACAAAATATTTCAATATCCAGTAATTTCATCACTATACAATTTTGTTATTCTAGGTTTAATTTGTAATTCAGTAAATATAAAATATTCTTTGTTTTTCTATGATAAATTATCTTGCTTTAATTAGTGAGGTAATCTTTTCGTACTTTGATTTTTATAGTAATTGTAATTGTAAATTTAATACTAATTGTAATTTTATTTGTAAGTGTAATTGTAAATTCAATACTAATTGTAATTTTATTCTTCATATTAGCCTATAGTTGGAATCTCCTGGTAGAGGGGCAGAGAAGGCCTGACGGCCTTATCTCTACCAGGTTAAATAAATAAATACTACTAAAAATACTACTAAATACTACTAATTAACAATAAGTTTACTGGAGCCCGGGAACGAGGACGTGAAAGTTGGCCAAGTTTTAACTTTGCAGTTCTCGTTTCCGATCATTCTGTTGTCATCGAAAAGCTTTGTATATTTTGTAACAAGGAGGCCGTGATATAATTTATTCGTCATTCATTGCTTGTAACTAATGCAGAAATTCAGCAGAATCACTTTCCATACTTGCTACATGTATATGTGACCAGACTACCACGAGAATTGAATTCTTAAATATTCCGTGTTTTAAATTTGGAAGTTGGTTAACCTGTGTTTATGTTCGCTGGTAGCACTCATGAGGGAATGCCATTGCTTTTTCTGTAGAAGATTCTTGAAGTAGAAGTATATACTTCGTTTTCTATGCATAAACCTGATACTACTGTACTACTAAGAAGTATGTAGGGGAGAGTCGGGTAGTACCGGACATCGGGTAATATCGGACAGTGAGTTTCTTTCACCTACCACACGATGATAGTACCTGATTGATATGGTTACGTTTCTGTGATGTCTCATAGAGAAACGTAACCATGTCAGTGAGGTGCTACCATATGGTGGTAGATAAAAGAAACGCACTGTCCGATATTACCCGATGTCCGGTACTACCCGACTCTCCCCTACTACGCGGCGGTAGTATAATCGAGAGTATTCGATTATTATCGATCATCGACTACTTCGGGTTTATCCGCTAAGATTCGTTGGTTTTCGCCTTCCATGTATTTATAATAAATTTTTGTGGGTGAAATTGATTGTCGTCTTAAAATTTAGTTGATTTAACAAGAAAATAGACAATTACAACGAAGTGGGAATTGTAAAGAGAGAGATATGGAGAACAACTGCTGTTTGTTAATCTACTAAAAGAATACCCGGCATTATTGAACAAATTGCAAACTCTTAATGCAAGAAGTAACAAAGAAAAAGCCATCCAGGTTATGAACGTCGAGGTGTAAGTTTACAGTGGTTAAAAAATTGACGAAAAGCGAATTATGAAGAAAATAAATAACATGGAAATTAAGTAAATTCAAAATCGGACGGATCCAAAATGTTATTCATTAAATTGTCGTGTAACCTAAATATTGTAGGCATATGGAGTTTTTTCTCGTAAATTAAATGTACCGGTATTATAATTATACCTACTGTACATCATAGAATTATTTTGCTAAAAATATATAATAATAACAAAAAAAATCAATTAACAGAATTCCAGTTAAGTTATCTCAAAATCATTATTTGAGTAGTCCATTACAAAAATTGATCATATGACATTTTTTATTTATAAAACCTAAAATATAACTTCTTATAGTCCACACCTGTGGAGTAACGGTCAGCGCGTCTGGCCGCGAACCCAGGTGGCCCGGGTTCGAATCCCGGTCGGGACAAGTTACCTGGTTGAGGTATTTCCCGGGGTTTTCCCTCAACCCAATACGAGCAAATGCTGGGTAACTTTCTGTGCTGGACCCCGGACTTATTTCACCGGCATTATCACCTTCATTTCATTCAGACGCTAAATAACCTAGATGTTGATACAGCGTCGTAAAATCGTAAAATAACCCAATAAAAAATAAAAAAAAACTTCTTATAATCGCGTTCTGATGATTCTCGTCTTTTATTGTAGGATTTTCTAGAGTAAATTTACATACATTCTGTCATTTTAAACTGTACAAACGCTTATGCTAAGCTAACAAAGTGTCAAACAGGGCAAACTACGATTTTTCTTAGTTTATACTTAGAAGTAGAAGTATATACTTCTTGTTATGCATACAAATAGTAGTTTATACTACCAACTCTAGCATAAGCTAAACACGGCCTTCCAGATCAACTTTCTGCTAAGCAGGAAAGTATTTATGATGAGTTTTTATATATACGAAAGCCTTAGCAACAGCATAAACTTCAGCTTTATGCATACCACTCATTGGTTAAATATACACAAATAAGATAATCAGAATTAACATTGATTTGGTTACAAACTTAAGTGGCCGAATATCAAAGAGAGTAACTATAGCAACTTGCATTCATATCCGAGAACAGACGCCGTGGCCACATATTTGTGAACATTTCTGCCGCTATGCATCACCCTGAACTAGGTTTGCGGGCTTGGAGTATGTTCAGAAATGTGAAACTTTCCTGCAAGCAATTCTTGGAATCAGATTTCCTAGCAACCCCTTCATTTGTCAAAGCGTCCCATCACAACGAAACACTTGAAAGTCTTATAATTGGACGATTCTGCGTTTCTCTCGAGTGGGGGAAGAATGAGGCAATAAATGAATCGCTACCACTTGCACTGACTGTTGCCAAGGACACACTACCAGACTTCTCGGTGTTATAAAAAGTATATAACGTTTATCAGGAAAATGACAGCTACTTTCTGATTATACAGGGTGAATACTAAATGCCGTCTGCGATGACCAGGGAGTAATAGATCATATAAGAACATCTATACTAATAATAAATCTGTAGCCGAAATTTTTCTGGTAATTTTCGATTTTCCAAAAAAATTGGTCCTAACATATATAATTAACCACCCAGAAACCGAAAATCGCATTTTTGAAATTTTTGTTTGTATGTCTACATGTTTGTTACCTTTTCACGCGATAATGGCTGAACCGATTTATATGAAAATTGGAATATAAATTAAGTTCGTTGTAATTTAGATTTTAGGCTGTATGGCATTCAATATACTTTATTTAAAAGGGGGTTACAAGGGGGGCTGAATTAAATAAATCGAAATATCTAGCTTATTATTGATTTTTCTGAAAAATGTTACATAACAAAAGTTTCTTTAAAGATGATTTCCGATACGTTTTATTCTTTACAAAATTTTGATAGGACTGATATTTAATGAGATAAATGAGTTTTAAAATTAAAATAACTCCATCTAAGACGGTGCAATGATTTAAGAACAAATGACTTCGTCTATAAGGGGCCTTGGACAACAACAATCGAAACAGGGGCCTTGGACATCAACAATCGAAAGCTATTAAACATAGCCTACAGAGAATGTTTCTGTGTTTGTGTGAAGTAATATCAGAAGTTAAATTAACCGATTTGTATAATTAATTATTATTTCACCATTGGAAAGTGTAGTTTCTCTAGATGGACATAATGCTATAATGTTATTACAGTAACGTCTGAGTAAATCGAGGACAGGTAAGATTAAAATAGCTTCTTATGCACAGAAAATTTGATAGGTTATTTTGTACATTCGTTTTCTGTATTTCTTAAAATAATATTTATGTACACTCATTTTAATCTCAGAGAATTAACGAACAACGAGAGTGTATTGATTTAGTATGCAGTAATAGTACGTTAGCTTAGCAATTTATTATTTTATAATTCAAATTTTAACCATGCTCAATTGAATCGTGTTAAAATACATAAAATATATATGCAATAAATGCAATGCAAAAAAAATTGGGTAATGAGCGAAGCAGATTATCTTGCGCTGTTGTAAAAGTTGTTCCCTGGATCAAACGTCCTATTTTAATTATGTAATTACTTTATATTTATTTCTAACAGGTGCAGCGGAGCGCACGGGTACGGCTAGTGCATAAATAAGATAGGAACCAATACTTTATCTTGCACTTTTTTCCAAATGTCTAATGGACAAGTATTATTTCCGTGGAAAACAGCTTCTGTATGCACGGGTTTAAGCTTAGACTGTAAGTCCACATATTCTCGTCGAACATCCCGCACTTCCAAATTGCACTTTCGTCACTCAAAACACCACGCACACAGGTTTGCTAAGATTTAGTTCAACGCCGGACAACGAGTGGGTCGCGCAGCACGCTTTGAAAACCGGCGCCTGCTTGACGTACGCAATGTAAACATTACGTGCTTCCCTCAATTCACAATTGTATTGTATTGTATTGTATTTATTAACATTCCATGGTATTCATACATGCTTACAGCTAGAATATGGAACAAGTCAAAAAACTTAATACTATTATAAAATCTTAATTTATAGTCACAGTCTAAATGAAATATATACAGACGAGATTTACAGTATAGTCTACTAGTACAACACATGGTTTTAGTATCAATTTCATGAAGTGTTATTGAATGTCATGAATTCATCTACAGAATAGAAGGCGTGAGAAATTAGGTACTTCTTTAATTTGGCCCTAAATAATTTTGTTTTGAGTTTCATTTTTTATATCGATAGGGAGGTTATTAAAAATTTTTACTGCCATATAACGCACTCCTTTTTGATAGCACGATAGACTTGCCGATGGAGTATGAAAGTCATTTTTTGACGTGTATTTATGCTATGAACTGTTGAATTAGTTACAAAGTTTTCACGATTACATACGAGGAAGACTATTAATGAAAAGATATACTGACAATGCGAAACATATTTTAACATCATTTTAACTGCGACATTGCACAGAGAACTCACAGTACAGTACTTGAAAACAAACCAGCTACGGTACAGTTATTTTCTTCGCAGTTCTTGCGCTGAAGCCAAGAAATCCGACCATTTCATGGACACCTACATGCCGCACACATCACATCGTTGTTGTGTTCTTTACATTTAAGTCCAATTGCTACGCTCTATGGATGAATATATGTAAATACCACAAGGGTAGCTGCCCTTCAGTAAAAAGAAAAGACAGCATACTAAACAAATAAAAGTAAAAATAAACATTTGTGTTATGATTATAATTTTCAAATGGAAGCTGCCCTTGGGAAAGTACGTTTATTCAACAATTATTAGTAATCAGATAGAATATAAAGAAATTTAGGTGTACAGGTGATTACGTAAAATCTGAACAGAACCGTAATTTGTCATTATTCTTTGAGATAGGCCTACTTCAAATAAAAAAGTTAAATACATTTTTGCTCGTTTTTCTTTCCTTTTCGAAATAAAAATTGTTTTATATGAAATATTTCATAGCGTGTTCTGGGAAAATCAGTGAATTAATTCCGAAAATGAACAGTCAATTTAAGAGAGCAGTTTATTATGATAATAAATTACTGAAATGATTTTAGTTTTGTCCTTTAAATGTGCGGAAATTTTGATCCGAACAAATGTAACTTTTCATTCCGCAAAAGAATTGTACAGTATTACATTTGTTCGGATCAGGTTTCTGCACATATAAAGGACAACACTAAAATTCTTTCAATCATTTATTATCATAATACACTGCTCTCTTAAATTGATTGAGCATATTGGAAATTAAATCAATGGCTTTCCCAAAGCAAGCTATGAAATGTTACATATAAAACAATTTGTATCTTGATGAAGAAGCAAAAACGAGCAAAATAAAATTGTATTAAACTTTTGTGTTTGAAATATCTCAAAGAGTAACCCCCGGAAATTAATGACACTACTTACGGTTCACTCCGTATAAATAAATAAATAAACAAATAAATATAGATAGATAGATAGGTAGGTAGGTAGGTAGTTAGGTGGGTAGGTAGGTAGATAGGTAGGTAGATAGGTAGGTAGGTAGATAGATAGATAGGTAGGTGGGTGGGTAGGTAGGTAGATAGATAGATAGATAAATAGGTAGGTAGATAGGTAGGTAGGTAGATAGATAGATAGATAGATAGATAGATAGATAGATAGATAGATAGATAGATAGATAGATAGATAGATAGATAGATAGATAGATAGATAGATAGATAGATAGATAGATAGATAGATAGATAGATAGATAGATAGATAGATAGATAGATAGATAGATAGATAGATAGATAGATAGATAGATAGATAGATAGATAGATAGATAGATAGATAGATAGATAGATAGATAGATAGATAGATAGATAGATAGATAGATAGATAGATAGATAGATAGATAGATAGATAGATAGATAGATAGATAGATAGATAGATAGATAGATAGATAGATAGATAGATAGATAGATAGATAGATAGATAGATAGATAGATAGATAGATAGATAGATAGATAGATAGATAGATAGATAGATAGATAGATAGATAGATAGATAGATAGATAGATAGATAGATAGATAGATAGATAGATAGATAGATAGATAGATAGATAGATAGATAGATAGATAGATAGATAGATAGATAGATAGATAGATAGATAGATAGATAGATAGATAGATAGATAGATAGATAGATAGATAGATAGATAGATAGATAGATAGATAGATAGATAGATAGATAGATAGATAGATAGATAGATAGATAGATAGATAGATAGATAGATAGATAGATAGATAGATAGATAGATAGATAGATAGATAGATAGATAGATAGATAGATAGATAGATAGATAGATAGATAGATAGATAGATAGATAGATAGATAGATAGATAGATAGATAGATAGATAGATAGATAGATAGATAGATAGATAGATAGATAGATAGATAGATAGATAGATAGATAGATAGATAGATAGATAGATAGATAGATAGATAGATAGATAGATAGATAGATAGATAGATAGATAGATAGATAGATAGATAGATAGATAGATAGATAGATAGATAGATAGATAGATAGATAGATAGATAGATAGATAGATAGATAGATAGATAGATAGATAGATAGATAGATAGATAGATAGATAGATAGATAGATAGATAGATAGATAGATAGATAGATAGATAGATAGATAGATAGATAGATAGATAGATAGATAGATAGATAGATAGATAGATAGATAGATAGATAGATAGATAGATAGATAGATAGATAGATAGATAGATAGATAGATAGATAGATAGATAGATAGATAGATAGATAGATAGATAGATAGATAGATAGATAGATAGATAGATAGATAGATAGATAGATAGATAGATAGATAGATAGATAGATAGATAGATAGATAGATAGATAGATAGATAGATAGATAGATAGATAGATAGATAGATAGATAGATAGATAGATAGATAGATAGATAGATAGATAGATAGATAGATAGATAGATAGATAGATAGATAGATAGATAGATAGATAGATAGATAGATAGATAGATAGATAGATAGATAGATAGATAGATAGATAGATAGATAGATAGATAGATAGATAGATAGATAGATAGATAGATAGATAGATAGATAGATAGATAGATAGATAGATAGATAGATAGATAGATAGATAGATAGATAGATAGATAGATAGATAGATAGATAGATAGATAGATAGATAGATAGATAGATAGATAGATAGATAGATAGATAGATAGATAGATAGATAGATAGATAGATAGATAGATAGATAGATAGATAGATAGATAGATAGATAGATAGATAGATAGATAGATAGATAGATAGATAGATAGATAGATAGATAGATAGATAGATAGATAGATAGATAGATAGATAGATAGATAGATAGATAGATAGATAGATAGATAGATAGATAGATAGATAGATAGATAGATAGATAGATAGATAGATAGATAGATAGATAGATAGATAGATAGATAGATAGATAGATAGATAGATAGATAGATAGATAGATAGATAGATAGATAGATAGATAGATAGATAGATAGATAGATAGATAGATAGATAGATAGATAGATAGATAGATAGATAGATAGATAGATAGATAGATAGATAGATAGATAGATAGATAGATAGATAGATAGATAGATAGATAGATAGATAGATAGATAGATAGATAGATAGATAGATAGATAGATAGATAGATAGATAGATAGATAGATAGATAGATAGATAGATAGATAGATAGATAGATAGATAGATAGATAGATAGATAGATAGATAGATAGATAGATAGATAGATAGATAGATAGATAGATAGATAGATAGATAGATAGATAGATAGATAGATAGATAGATAGATAGATAGATAGATAGATAGATAGATAGATAGATAGATAGATAGATAGATAGATAGATAGATAGATAGATAGATAGATAGATAGATAGATAGATAGATAGATAGATAGATAGATAGATAGATAGATAGATAGATAGATAGATAGATAGATAGATAGATAGATAGATAGATAGATAGATAGATAGATAGATAGATAGATAGATAGATAGATAGATAGATAGATAGATAGATAGATAGATAGATAGATAGATAGATAGATAGATAGATAGATAGATAGATAGATAGATAGATAGATAGATAGATAGATAGATAGATAGATAGATAGATAGATAGATAGATAGATAGATAGATAGATAGATAGATAGATAGATAGATAGATAGATAGATAGATAGATAGATAGATAGATAGATAGATAGATAGATAGATAGATAGATAGATAGATAGATAGTTAAATAATAAATACAGTGTGTTTCTGTTTAGAATCTACAAATTTTAATGGTAAGGCTAATAGATATGTATATACCTATACTTTTTTTTAAGAGGAGGCAGGGAAATAAACCTATATTCTTTTTCGTACCTCCAAACTAGAAACAGGGTACGTGAACCGCAGCACAATTCGGCTAGGGCAAGAACATACGTTTAATTGTATAGAAGTCCGAGTGGCTGCTGGGGCCGTTGAGGATATTATTATAACAAGATGAAAATCCCGCTTCCACATGCACTCGAGCACCTCTTCTCTCCGCATCTCTGCCAAAGGAGCTACTGTAAATTACATTGGTTCACAGAAACTGTTCGTATAGCTACTAGATTCAATGTAATTTGAGTATTGTATACATTTTCTACATTGTGCCCGGGGTTTCGTAATACCAGTGGTTGCATAGCAAGCAGTGGCCGAAGATTTAGTGTCGGCTGCTTGACACTAAAAGAAAATTACTGCCTGGTTAAACAATCTCTCAGGCCGTTGGTGTGACCCTCGCTTATCAGATTCTGTTACTTCTCGCGACGCACACTCCTCGGCTGGCTTCCACATTAGTCAAGGAAACGAAATTATTTAATGTAATTTCATCATGACACTGTAAACAATCTCAAATACCGCAGAGAAACACAAGGAATGTAAATTTCTTACTACGTAGCAGCTGAGTAGAACAGAGCTTAGTTATAAATCTTAGTAATTTTTACTCACGTATGTGAACATTTTGAAATACCTTAAATAAAACGAGAGGATAGGAATGATATTTAATTAGTTGGCTGACTGTGAAATTTTTTTAAAACATCGGGATGAAATATACTTTGAATGTCTTACACATGTAGTACCCCACTAATATGGGAAATAGTCTTCCAATATACAGGGTGTTTCAAGAGAAATAGCAAATATTTAGAAGGTGGCAGTATAGACGAATTCGAATAAAATAATCTGTTCAATTTTTATTGGGTACGGAGATACAGCTGTTATGGGGAGAGGACTGCATTTTTTAACTTTTTTCATATTTGGTGTAAAATATTAACTTTTTGTATGTAGAGAGTTCATAGGTGTGGCAAATCAACCAAATAAAATATTTTGAAAAAAAAAAAATTTGGGGGCCCAAATTCGAAAAAAATATACCCAATGCAGGATTGTACTAAAACCGATATATCTAAACCGTTTTTAAAGATAGATTCAAACAGTTTTCTGCAATTTATTTGCAAAAGCATGTTCTACAAACTGTCTGTAACAGAATTTTGATATTAGTCCCTACGTTTGTAAAATAAACAATTAAAATTTAATAACAATTTTCTGATTTCCTTTCTTGCAAATAAACGGACCTATTTTTAAAATGAAATCAATTAACAAAATTCTGTTACAGAGAAAAGTTTCCTAATAGTCTAAAGAATGTGTGTTCTAAATTTCATGCATGCATCTTTAATAGTTCAGAAATTATATCCATTTTTGTCTGGCAATGTAGCAAGAAAAATGAAGTTACTGGAAACCGATAAAAGCTGGCGTGTGATTTAAAAATCCATAGCGTAGGAAGTTTAAAAATGACGTCTCAACATCCGATAAGGGCACAAATACCCACAAAATGTAATGCAGTGCATTCCACACATATCAAAGGGTATTTAAAAAAAAATAATTTAATTTACCGGTAACAACAATAAAAGTGGGGGAGTGATTTAAAAATCCATAACGCAGGAAGTTTAAAAATGGCGACTCAACATCCGATAAGGGCACAAATACCCACAAAATGTTATGCTATGCATTTCACATATATCACAGAGTATTTTAAAGAATTTGTTTTTTGAAAATTTACTCATTTTTCACCAAAAAAATACCATCCTCTCCCCTTAAAAAATTCCATATAACTTGTGTCCAATTTTTATTGGGTACAGAGATACAGCTGTTAGAATGTAGCCCAAGAAGGTGTTAAGCAAAGCCAAATGATTACGTTCAATGCAATTTCATTTCGTGTGTTGCTACTCCGGTTGCTAGGGGCTTATTTATCGATTGTCATTTTTATTTTGAAGTTCGAGTTGTGAAATTGTGCTTTAGTTTACATAATTGAATTTTTTAACTGTGATTGTGATAAAAATAGACACTTTTCATATGGAATTTTTATTCGAATTCGTCTATACTACCACCTCCTAAAATATTTACTATTCCTCCTGAAACACCCTGTATAATGTAACACAAAAATATATTTCATTAATAATATTGTAGCGTTTCACTTTACTGGTATCTGAGCATCCTTCCTAAATGTCGTTAGCGAAGCCAAGCCACATGACTCGTACTTTACAGTACAATGGAGACAGTTTGGTCAATTGTAAGTTCTGGCTTTATCATGTTACTGTGAACTCTGTGTTACATATAAAGAGTCAAACCTAAGTTACGGGCATTCTTGTCAAGCATTTTCCCCGCTTAAACGTCTTTATTGAGCCTTAAAAATGCACTAAATTGTTTGGTATTTACATTGATAGCAGAGTAAAGGTTGGTATTACTTACTTACTTACTTATTTACTTACTTACTTATTTACTTACTTACTTATTACTTATTTACTTACTTATTTACTTACTTACTTATTTACTTACTTAATTATTTACTTACTTACTTACTGACTTACTTACTTACTTACTTATTTACTTACTTACTTATTTACTTACTTATTTACTTATTACTTATTTACTTATTACTTATTTACTTACTTACTTACTTATTTACTTACTTATTTACTTACTTACTTATTTACTTACTTACTTATTTACTTACTTATTTACTTACTTACTTATTACTTATTTACTTACTTACTTATTTACTTACTTACTTACTTATTTACTTACTTATTTACTTACTTATTTACTTACTTACTTATTACTTATTTACTTACTTACTTATTTACTTACTTACTTATTTACTTACTTAATTATTTACTTACTTACTTACTGATTTACTTACTTACTTATTTACTTACTTACTCATTTACTTACTTACTTACTTATTTACTTACTTACTTATTTACTTACTTACTTATTTACTTACTTACTTACTTATTTACTTACTTATTTACTTACTTACTTATTTACTTACTTACTTATTTACTTACTTACTTATTTACTTACTTATTTACTTACTTATTTACTTACTTACTTATTTACTTACTTACTTATTTACTTACTTACTTATTTACTTACTTACTTATTTACTTACTTACTTACTTACTTACTTACTTATTTACTTACTTACTTACTTATTTACTTACTTACTTATTTACTTACTTACTTATTTACTTACTTATTTACTTACTTATTTACTTACTTACTTATTTACTTACTTACTTATTTACTTACTTATTTACTTACTTACTTATTTACTTACTTACTTACTTATTTACTTACTTACTTACTTATTTACTTACTTATTTACTTACTTAATTATTTACTTACTTACTTACTTATTTACTTACTTACTTACTTACCTATTTACTTACTTACTTACTTATTTACTTACTTACTTACTTACTTACCTATTTACTTACTTACTTACTTATTTACTTACTTACTTACTTACTTACTTACTTACTTACTTACTTACTTACTTACTTACTTACTTACTTACTTACTGCTTTTAAGGAACCCGGGGGTTATAATAAACACAGAATATATTCAAAGACATTAAAAACATTTTTATAAGCAAAACAGTAAAAAAAAATATGCACCTAAATATATTAATCATTCCCTTTCTCTCTTAGACCGAATTTTGCACACCTCTGCTCCCTCTTACTTATTTGTCCGATTCCACAATCTTTCTCGTTATCATTACTTAAATACTCGGTCACAATATGGTAACACGCTAGAAATACCACTGCACACATCGTCTCTTTATTCCTCATCTTTCACTGTTGCTACCTCTCGTCACTGGAATTTTCTGCCGCCTGAAATCAAGGGCTGCCGATTTCTTTTAAATGTAAATTAAAAAAATATCTTATGATGAGTTGGCAGACCTAACGCGTTGCAAATATTTAATGGAATGTATTCCAATGTATTTATTTTTAATTTTTCTTTCTTATTTTTATTGTGTAATCATGTAAATCGTGTTTATTTATCACCTAACACCAATATGTACCCTACTGGGTTGTTTATTATTACTATTATTATTATTATTATTATTATTATTATTATTATTATTATTATTATTATTATTAGTCTATTTTTTATTGTGTACATTTTATTCAATTGTCGGTTTCTGATTTAATTATGTGACTCCTACTTACTTGTAATCTAATACTAATATGTATTCCAGTATTCCAATGTGTTTATTTTTATTTTTACTGTGTATATTTTTTATTGAATTATCGGCTTCTGTTTTTGTGTGATTCGTATTTCTTTCTAACTACATTAATACGTATTCCACTATGTTTATTTTTATTTTATGAGGTAAATTTTTATGTAACTACCTCCTTTGATTTCATTATGTACCTAAATCGTATCAGTATGTAATTATTTAATTCTGATCCAGTTGTATGTTCAACTATGTAAGCAAGTTTTAATCCTGGTTGAGTGTAAGAGAAAGCCTTAAGGCCTTAACTCTGCCCTGGTTAAATAAAGCCATTATTATTATTATTATTATTATTATTATTATTATTATTATTATTATTATTATTATCATCATCATCATCATCATCATTATTATTATTATTATTATTATTATTATTATTATTATTATTATTATTATTATTATTATTATTAAAAATGGAGGCAGTTATAGCTATGAGGTTTGCGCAACTGCGTCCCTCCTACCATTGTAATCCCAAGGAAAGCAGCTCCATTCAGCAGTTACAAACAAACCGACCAATAACAAAATTTCCCCATTTTGTTTAATCTTGAAACCTTAGAAACTGCTAGGACATTCACAAAGAATTTTTTTTACAAATATTTGATCTTGATTATACCTGGTAAGATTTATCTTGTCTCAGTAACAATAAAACCAAGTCCCTTCAAATGAGGGTGGAGATCATAGGAGGGTTGTAAATTTTCAGGATTCCTTTCAAAACCTTGTTATTGTACAGGCTGCCGGAACTCAGTTTCTTGAAAGACAAGCTCAGTGACGGAACTACACAGTACGAAGAGAGATATTTTGTAATTTTATTTTGCGCTACAGTATGTATCAACTAGTCCCTTCCGCCACTGGATGGCTGGACAGCATCGCTCCACTCTCCCATCGCCTTAACAATACAGACGAAGTAAGACATATCTCCTTTCTCTCTCTTTTCACAATGACACAAGATACATCACATAGCTTTTAATATAAAGCGTAATATTATGTCCTACATCAACCAGCAACAATTGAGAATCGTGCACCAAATAGTTACTAATTCGTTTTCAACTTAGTGCTGAAAATGTAAGATTTTTTATTTTGTTTGAGAAACGTATAAATTTCCTATAAGGACTAACAGTCATCATATAAATACCGAAATTGCACTAAAAATTAATATTTCTTATTGTTAATCAACAGTTAAAAACATTGGGGTGTTTGTTTCCAAATCGACTGTACGGCACCGGGAAGGGTTCTTTCTCGTGAGGATGAACGTCATTTCAAAACATTATCCAAAATAGTTGATTTTTCGATAGACTCGTTGCTTTTGGAAGACCCAGTATATTATTTTCAGAATGCATTGTAATTCTTTGTTATCTTTAGAGATGAAATATCGAGTTCATTGGTTAGTTTCTTTTGATGTGAAGCTATGACAGATGAGGAAATTGTAACTATTAAGAACTAGCACAACTATTTGAAAGTTTTTCTGTCTGTATATTACAGCATTAATTGGTTTTGACTTATCTCGTGGTTTGGAAGGTCGTTTACACGATCAGAAAATGCTAGATTAGGTATCTCCGAACGTCTTTGAATCATCTTGCTGTCACCAATTCCAATGACGCTAGAAAATGTAATAGTTTTTCAAATTCAAATTTATTTACAATTTACATTTGAAATGAATACATATGTATGGATACCCGAAATGAGCATATGCTCGTGCTCGGGTGCAGTCCAGTAGTCTACATAAATTTTACAGAGATCAAATAATAATGCTGATGATAGAAATAATAGTAACAATAATAATAATAATAATAATAATAATAATAATAATAATAATAATAATAATAATAATAATAATAATAGCATAATCGTGACAGAAATTATACAAAGATTGTAATACAAAATAATACATTAATAATAATAATAATAATAATAATAATAATAATAATAATAATAATAGTGATAAAACAAAAATATTTACAATAATAAAATAAATACTAAGATGGATAAAATAAAATATAAAACCACTAGCGAGAGTTAACACAACTTAAATAAGCATATAATAACCGGAAAAAATGACGAACTCGAAAATCACTAGAAAAGTTTGTTGTATCGCAGACGACAGCAACCGCCGTATTGACATTGTGTTGTGCATTGATGGTAGTGGAGGGGAGCCGAAAGTTGATTTGTGAGATGATAAGGCCATAAAGGAAAACCATGGAAGGAGTTCTATCCGGTACTGTGGATGAAGCCTCGGAGTAGCTCAGTGGTAGAGCATTCAGTGCTTGAGCTGAAGGTCCTGGGTTCGATCTCCAGTGCCGTAGTGAGTTTTTTCAGTTAATACTAGTAGTTGATGCAGCGACATTGAATATTCTTCCTCTACTCTACAACAATTATCTTCTCCAAGCTCTTTCCTGTCCATCCTGATTCTCCTTTTTCATCTTCAGGCAGTTTGATGTTAACTCGTTTCATTTTTGTGTAGCTCTACTCTTCCAGTAGTCAACTTCTTCTCCAGGCCTGCGCAATAAGATTGATTCTTGCAATCCGGTCGTGTCCACTCTACGTGCGTGACTTAGCCATTTAATTCAATGTCCCCTACTTAATTTTACATTATATATTTTAATACCTTCCTCACGTTCCCGTTCCTTAATTTGTCGCAGCTTGTTCCTCCCGTTTAGCTAATCAAGACAGACGCGTGGACACGTGCAAGGTTCTATTTTGACAGTGAGCGATCGGCCCAGCTGTGAGAACAGCAATTCACTTACTACACAGCATTGGACTCTGCCAAACATAAAACAGTAGTTGAAATGTGCACGAAAACATGGGCATGTCTTCCTGATCGAATGGCTCCGTATGAATGCATATCTAATTTCTTCCAGCTGGGTAACTTGATTGGAACAGGTTGTAAGTGAAACGATATGATACGGCGCTCCGTTAAGTAGAAGATGTGACGCAGGGAACTGCAATATTTGAGAACACCTCATTGGTTCTCTCTTGAAAACAAAGGGAATGATGAAATATACAGGGTGGAAGTGAAATAACCATGCAGATTTTCAGAGCAAATAGCGAATAGCTCAAGTTGTATGTAACAGAAAAGTGTAATACCATTTTTGTGGAAAGTTAATAGTTTTCTCAGAAAAAAAAAAATTATTTTTTCCCAAATGTTTAACACCCTCTTATTCGATAACTATTGTGAGTAGGATCGTGATTTTTGTCTATATCGATAGGAAATCCAATACAGAATCATTTATCCCTCTGGCGTGTTTCAGTAGAGAGGACGATTTCCGTGTAAATTTAATTTCAAGCCACTGAATAATGCGAACATGTTATTTCCATTTATTTCTATGTTGCTATATTTTTATATTAAGTTAAAGCAAGTACCTGGCTTTCTGGTACTTACAGCTTTCTGTGAATAATTTAAAGAGAAAAATTGTTCCGGGGTCGCTATCGATCCTGCACCTTTGGCTGGCGCGCTAACACGCCAATTCTTCCCTTGAAATCATTCAAATCTGCTTCACAGAGAGCTACACCTGAAAGCCAGATTTACAGAGAGAGGAACATAGGTTAAGGGTGTTTGAGAATAAGGTGCTTAGGAAAATATTTGGGGCTAAGAGGCATGAAGTTACAGGAGAATGGAGAAAGCTACACAACACAGAACTGCACGCATTGTATTCTTCACCTGACATAATTAGGAACATTAAATCCAGACATTTAAAATGGGCAGGGAATGTAGCACATATGGGCGAATCCAGAAATGCATATAGAGTGTTAGTTGGGAGGCCGGAGGAAAAAAGACCTTTATGGAGGCTGAGACATAGATGGGAATGTAATATTAAACTGGATTTGAGGGAGGTGGGATATGATGATAGAGACTGGATTAATCTTGCTCAGGATAGGGACCAATGGCGGGCTTATGTGAGGGCGGCAATGAACCTCCGAGTTCCTTAAAAGCCAAGTAAGCAAGTATACGTCACTGTAGGTACGTTAACAGAAAATAGAAAAGTCACACAGAGTTTCTCTGCACTCAAAGTTGGATTTTTGGGTCTTGTCAGCCCACTTGAGGTATGTCGATATAAAGGGAAAAATTGAGACGGTGTCGGGTGTAATTCCTGGGTAGCTCAGTCGATAGAGCGTTGACGCGCTCAGCCAAACGTCCCAGAATAGATACCCGGCTCCGGAACAATTTTCTCCTTGAAATTATTCATAATGTTGATTAGCCTATTTCTTTGAAAATCAGTTGGACTAAAGGTTAAATAATGAGGTTAGAGATATTTCTTCAAGTAAGATGGAAGGAGCAGATGTCCGAATCATTGAAAAGAGTTATTTCTTGAAACTGGTATGACCAAGAGGTATTCAAAACATGAAGCCTGGAAGTGTCAAGATCATATTTAATTTCTGAATGGTACGCGATGTCTTGAAGGTCGGACACTCCTCTGACACAGTTCCCTGGACAATACCGCGCGGGCAGGTGTGAGCGCCTCACAGTGGGTGATAATGCGCCGCGACTCTGTTGACGTCATTATTGTTTGGGCTGTAAATTACCATGCAGCGAGATGACGATAACAATTGATAAATTGTAAGATTGCGTTGTGGGCATTATAAATTCAGAAGGACCAAATCATTTATTTTCTTTGTGTTGTATGAAGTTTACTCAGGTAGCTGTGGAGCGAAACTCTAGCTGTGGCCACCGAGGACCGTTTAAATGTCTGTGAAGGCATGTCGGCACCCGGAAAAATACATTCAGTGTTGTAATATCCAATGTAATATGAGATTCATGTCATGATATTATCTTATGTATAAAGTGTTTCTGTCGACCACTAGACTATACCAAGTTTTCGCATCAGTGTCGTGAAATCTTACTATGTTTTCTCTTCGCATTTTCTCTTAAAATATAATTTTAAGGGGACACGGAATTGCTTATCTCGACAATGTTAATTGTGTCTTAGATAAGAAACTTTTTCTCAAAAACTGTTGAAGCTAGACAAGTGATTTTTTACAGCTCATGAACACATAACTTGACTTTATGCTGAAGCAGTAGTTTTTCTTCAATTTACAGGATGATCCGTTTTGGGAAGACATAAAATATGAACGTGATAAAATTAGAACTGTTGCTATTTATTGTTAAGTAATTTGTACATGCATTCTAGAAGAAGGGGGACAAGACTAACTGTAGTAACTTTCGAGGAATATCACTTTTGTTGACGGCGTACAAAATGTTGTACAATAATCTTTTGAGAAGATTAACTCCATGTGTAGATGAAATTATTGAGGATCATCACTGTGGTTTTAGGCGTAATAGATTAACTATTGATAAGATATTATTTTTATTCGACAGATAATGGAGAAAAAAATGGGAGTATAAGGATACAGTGCATCAGTTATTCATAGATTTCAAAAAGGCATATGACTTGGTTAAGAGAGAAGTTTTATATGATATTCATATTGAATTTGGTATTCCCAAGAAACTAATTCGATTAATTAAAATGTGTCTCAGTGAAACGTACAGCAGAGTTCGTAGAGGTCAGTTTCTATCTGATGCTTTTCCAATTCACTGCGGGCTAAAGCAAGGAGATGCACTATCACCTTTACTTTTTAACTTTGCTCTAGAGTATACCATTAGGAAAGTTCAGGATAACAGAAAGGGTTTGGAATTGAACGGGTTACATCAGCTGCTTGTCTATGCGGATGACGTGAATATGTTAGGAGAAAATCCACAAACGATTAGGGGAAACACGGGAATTTTACTGGAAGCAAGTAAAGAGATAGGTTTGGAAGTAAATCCCGAAAAGACAAAGTATATGATTATGTCTCGTGACGAGAATATTGTACGAAATGAAAATATATCAATTGGAAATTTATCTTTTGAAGAGGTGGAGAAGTTTAAATATCTTGGAGCAACAGTAACAAATATAAATGATACTCGAGAGGAAATTAAACGCAGAATACGAGTAAATATGGGAAATGCCTGTTATTATTCGGTTGAGAAGCTTTTATCATCCAGTCTGCTGTCAAAAAATCTGAAAGTTAGAATTTATAAAACAGTTATATTACCGGTTGTTCTTTATGGTTGTGAAATTTGGAGTCTCACTTTGAGAGAGGAACATAGGTTAAGAGTGTTTAAGAATAAGGTGCTTAGGAAAATATTTGGGGCTAAGCGGGATGAAGTTACAGGAGAATGGAGAAAGTTACACAACACAGAACTGCACGCATTGTATTCTTCGCCTGACATAATTAGGAACATTAAATCCAGACGTTTGAGATGGAACAGGGCATGTAGCACGTATGGACGAATCCAGAAATGCATATAGAGTGTTAGTTGGGAGGCCGGAGGGAAAAAGACCTTTAGGGAGGCCGAGACGTAGATGGGAAAATAATATTAAAATGGATTTGAGGGAGGTGGGATATGATGATAGAGAATGGATTAATCTTGCTCAGGTAGGGATCAATGGCGGGCTTATGTGAGGGCGGCAATGAACTTCCAGGTTCCTTAAAAGGCAGTAAGTAAGTAAGTATTTTAGAAGAATTGGAGTTTTGTCCAAATTAGACCTCAACGTGTGTACCATTGCTAACACGACACAGTACATATCTTGAGGCTAATTCCTTCAATGTATGGTTTAAGATCTCAGAGATAACTTTCTCAAAAGCAGAGAAAATCTGTCCTCTGAGATCATGAATATCCCTGGGTCGCTGTGCATACCCATAAGAAACCCCAGAGAAAGAAGTCGGGTGGTGTCAGATCTGGGGAATTTGGAGACCACATACTTGGCCCTTCTCGACCACACAAGTTCTTACTAAGCGTAGATAATCACGGATGTCTGTTGTCCAATGATATGGTGCAACATCCTGTTGGAACACGATATCCATGTTGTTTTTCTGTTGCAACTTTGGTTCGAAAAGTTTTTCAACATGTCTGGGTATGGTCCTGGTCGAACTGTTTTCATTCAGATTATAGCGATTTACCGCGCACCAAACATTAACTATAGGACTAGTCCTTCCAGTTCATATGAGACAAGCGGATTTTCACGTCTCCATATGATTACCTTATGGGTATTCACTCGTCCACTCGTGCAGTAAACGCATTTTGTGCGAGATCGTGTGTATTTGATTGGTTTCCGCACAAAACCAATCCGCGGAAATTCTAAAATTCCACATTCAGTATTCCCAACCTAACACACATAATAATTCCCCTCTTCTTACCGCTTAAGTGACATATTGATTTTACTGCTTTAGGCTTCTAACATATTATTTTTAGAGACGTTCAATATAGTAATAATTATAAATTGGAAACTTACCACTGCAATTTCACCTAAATTGCACTGTTAATTATTGCTTTTAAATATTTACAAAAAATTAAGTAAAATCTACAACTCCACTAAAGTTACTGCATCTTTGATGCAAGTAACATTAAGGAAGCCGTGAAAAATCAACAAGATTCCAGACTCATCATAGACTGGGGGGGGGGGGAAAGACAGACGTATATCACGGCCTGTGGAGTATAGTAAACACAGAAAACATTTTAAAGCAACAATGTTGAAGATAGATATTTTTGTTTTGCAAATTTGCCGTCATTGAACAGAAACCAAGATGGAGATTTCATTGCAACTAATTAGAAATTCCTCTTTCAGGTATGTAATAAACGATCTTCGCACAAAATAATGTACGATACACGAGTGGTATGTTTTCTTTCAATTCTCGGAAATTGAAAAAGCTCAACTACGTTTCGTTTTTTCAAACTTTTCTTCGAACATGAAAACTTCAACATACCGCTCTTGTAACGCATATTACTATTGTTTATTCGGTCGTTGCTGAGTAACTTCTTTTGTTTCTTACGCGGTAACAATGATGATACAAAACTCCCGTTCTTCAATGTCACATTGGAAATGAAACGAATTCTACAGCACACCCATTATAATTTTTATAGTCATTTTATTTTTTTGCCCCAAATGGATCACACTGTATTTCCTTACTGAAAAAATACTTTTTTTTCCCCATTCGTATGTTTCAACGATTTTCAGTACATTAACCCCTAGAACCCCTCCAAAATTTAAAAAATAAAAAAGAAATGTTTCAGTACATATAAAACATCCAAACTAACAATTCCTGATAATTTCAGTTTCCCAGAATAAATAGAAGCCTGAGCAAAGGTTCATTTTTATGAAAAAACTAAAATTACAGAAATTAAGTGTTAAAATAAGACTTCAACTCCTCTTCAAAAAAGAAAAAAAAAAGAAACGTTAACATTTATCATTTATATAATTTTAATTTAGTTACATGTGATATCCACTTTAAAGAGGAAATCAAAGAATAAATTGAAAAGATATAAAAATATGGGCTACAGGGTGATTCAGAACCTCTGCGACAAATTCTGAGGGGTGATAGATCTAACAATAAGGAATCCTTTTTGTTAAACAATATGTCTTTTGACGCTTGGTTTCGAAGTTACCATTGAAAATGTTTTTGCGAGGGCGTACGTTAATGTAGGCCTATGCGAATATGTGAACCCCTGTTTGTTGAGATGCTTGTAAGAGACGAGAAGGTTGTTGTCTCAATTGATGATTACACTAAATGAAAGGAAAAGGTATTGAACATTAAACGTAAACAAGCAACAGCAATCCTTCTCTTCTCTTACAAACATCTCAACAAACAAACAGGGATTCATACACCCGCATACATTGACGTACGCCCACGCAAAAACATTTTCAATGGTAACTTCGAAGCAACGCGTCAAAAGACATAAGTTGTTTAACAAAAAGGGTTCCTTATTGTTAGATCTATCACTCCTCAGAGATTGTCGCAGAGGTTTTGAATCACCCTGTACAACTTTCCGCCCAAAATCCATGAATTTTAGAAGAATGAGCATTGAAATTCAAACTTTTGTACCCCTTCCCAGAAAATCCAAAAATTAAAATTGGTATAATTGTAATATAGTAGGCCGAATATGTAATATACAATTTTGAAGGGAGAAAACGAAATAATAAAATAGGAAAAATAAAGGATAAATGAAAGTTTTCACCCAATATCCAATTTAGTTGCCCCTTAATGTCTCAATTGACAAACTGGATCTAGGAGCAGCTTTGGAAATGTCGCCTGACAATTGAGTTGAAATGGAAAGGTGTAGTCATCTACGAAGAATATCATGCTGGGTAACTTTCGGTGCTGGAACCCGGACTCATTTCACCGGCATTATCACCTTCATCTCATTCAGACGCTGAATAACCTAAGATGTTGATAAAGCGTCGTAAAATAACCTACTGAAATAAAAAAAAAAGAATATCCAAGAACCAATTCTTGGGTCGGCACCCAAAAGAATGTGTCATTTTCGGAATAAATTAATATAAATAAAATGTCCTGCAATCTTACTATAGTGCGCTCCATTTCTGGCAAAGCTTTCAATACGACCCATTGCCGTCAATCTGACTAAGAGACAGAAACTCTCAGCCACGTGTTGGGCTTCTGTAGGAAAGGAGAGTTATTGCGTAACAACAGGCATCATAGAGCCCGTGGAGCAATCGTTTGTCTTCTTCGAAACAAGGGTTGGGAAGTTCATGAAGAGGTGCGCTGCATTTCTGAAGATGACTCTCACAGAAGAGCGGATATAATAGCATTAAACAGGCAACAACAAAAGGCTATTATCATAGATTAACTATATGCATGCAGAGAGATCTGAACCAAGCTTATCAGGTTGATCATGAAAAGAGGGCCATTTATGAGTCTTGTATTCCCTACCTTAGTGCTAAGTACAGACGTGGACAAATTATTAGCAAAATTGAAGATTTTTATTATATATTTTTACAAAATATGATTCTTCAATTTAGACTACAGTTGACATTTTTGCGTATTTCCAAATAATTAGCCAAATTGAAGATTTGTATTGTATATTTTTCAAAATTTAAATCTTCAATTTGGACTACATTTGATATTTTTGCATATTTACAAATTATTAGCAAAACTGAAGGTTTTTATTGTATATTTTTACAAAATTCGATTCTTCAATTTGGACTACAGTTGACATTTAGGATATTTCCAAATTATTAGCAAAACTGAAGATTTTTGTTTTATATTTTTACAAAATTTGGCTCTTCAATGCAGTTGAAATTTTTGCTAATTTATAAATTATTAGCTAAATTGAAGATTTTTATTATATATTTTTACAAAACTTGACTCTTCAATTTAAACTACAGTTGCCATTTTTGCATATTTCTGTCTACTGTAATGATGGAAATATGCAAAATTGTCAACTGAAGTTTAAATTGAAAAGTCAAATTTTGTAAACAGAATTATCATAAAAATCGTCAATTTTGTTAATAATTTGTCCACGTCTGTATAACACCCCTCTCTTCAATTGGTCAGTAACAAGTTTACTTTTTGAATAATTTCAAGGGAAAAATTGTTCCGAGGCCGGGTATCGATCCCGGGATCTCTGGTTGAACGTACCAGCGCTCTACCAACTGAGCTACCCGGGAACTCCACCCGACACCGTCTCAACTTTTCCCTTTATATCCACACAACTCGCGTGGGCTGACGAAACGCCAGAGACCCACATCGAGTGCACACAATCTCTGTGTGATTGGAATTGTGGTTTTCTGTTAACGTACACAGTGACGTATATGTTACGCAAATCTAGTCTTTCAGGTAAAGCTCCCTGTAAAGCAGATTTGAATAATTTCAAGGGAAAAATTGTTCCGAGGCCGGGTTGGTTCTCGGAGTTCTTTACCAAAATGTGCGTATAATTTTTAAAACAATCATCAATACCACCTTTTGAAATTAAAAAAAATCACCCAAATTCTTAAAGATTCTCTGCAGATTATACAATTTCATTTATACCACTCACAAGGTCTTAATAAAGAATATGCCATATGCTAATTTTAATTAACAATTTTTATTTATAAATTTAATTTTTTAGGTTATCTTTTAAGGTTTTATATTATAATTGATATTAACAGTGCTTAATAAATACAATTTATTTTTTACAATATTCATCTTCAATTTTTCATATTATTTATATTAATTTCCAGATCCTCGTAGTCATTCTTATAATAAATTAAAGTTATAGTTTCGTGCTTATTCATGCATTGAAATCTCACGCAGTATTCAATAACTATATGGCAGTTACGCTATTATTCTGGCTGTGAAATATCTTTATGCGCAATTTAGTAATTCTTTCAACAGAAGGGAGACATTATAGCTTATTTCCCTTCATAGACCCATAGTAACTTTATGAAATATAAATTCTAGTTCGATATTTAATGACGTTGAAATTTGCAGGTATAGAATTGCAGTAAATTGCACAAATACATCGGTTTGTCTTTAGTCCGATATTGAATTCTTCTCTTATTCAATCATAATTATCTGCAAAAAAATGATTGACGCCTATTCCGACATTGAAACATTCTCAATAAAATGGAATGAATGCTAGTAATTGCATATGGCGATAATGTGACAGTTGGACGCTTACACTGGCATTGAAATCTCCGACAGTTGTGACACATAAGTAGCATGTTTCCGGATTTTCCATAGTCATGTGCGCGAACAGGCAGCTTGTTGAAACCTGTTTCACTGTGGAGATGGTATCTCTTGGCTTTGACACTTACCCATTAGATTTGTACATGCGCCGTGAAATTACTTGATGGCAGATAATCGAGCCGAGTTATTGCGCCAATCCTTTTGATTGATTTCTTTTGTTCACGTCGAGGATAACGGCTTCGAGTGACTTGTCGCTCACTATCTCAAATAGCATGGTCTTCAGCTTGGAACCGGAGAAGCTGCAGTCTTACAATGTACGATGTTGTATTTCAATCAGACGCTGGATCAACTGTCTTGTTTTATGATATCGATTTAGCGTTGAATATTAAAATAAGTATTATTTTTGGAAACGTATAAGCTTGTACTTGCTATTTGGGAAAAGGAAATTGTACCAGAACAATGGAAGGAGTCCATAATTGTACCTATTTTTAAAAAGGGGGACAAGACCAACTGTGGTAACTTTCGAGGAATATCACTTTTGTTGACGTCGTACAAAATTTTGTCCAATATTCTTCTGAGAAGATTAACTCCGTACGTAGATGAAATTATTGGGGATCATCAGTGCGGTTTTCGGAGTAATAGATCGACTATTGATCAGATTTTTTGTATTCGACAGATAATGGAGAAAAAATGGGAGTATAAGGGTACAGTACATCAGTTATTCATAGATTTCAAAAAGGCATATGATTCGGTTAAGAGGGAATTATTATATGACATTCTTATTGAATTTGGTATTCCCAAGAAACTAGTTCGATTAATTAAAATGTGTCTCAGTGAAACATACAGCAGAGTCCGTATAGGTCAGTTTCTATCTGATGCTTTTCAAATTCACTGCGGGCTAAAGCAGGGAGATGCACTATCACCTTTACTTTTTAACTTCGCTCTAGAATATGCCATTAGGAAAGTTCAGGATAACAGGCAGGGTTTGGAATTGAACGGGTTACATCAGCTTCTTGTCTATGCGGATGACGTGAATATGTTAGGAGAAAATACACAAACGATTATGGAAAACACGGAAATTTTACTTGAAGCAAGTAGAGCGATCGGTTTGGAAGTAAATGCCGAAAAGACAAAGTATATGATTATGTCTCGTGACCAGAATATTGTACGAAATGGAAATATAAAAATTGGAGATTTATCCTTCGAAGAGGTGGAAAAATTCAAATATCTTGGAGCAACAGTAACAAATATAAATGACACTCGGGAGGAAATTAAATGCAGAATAAATATGGGAAATGCGTGTTATTATTCGGTTGAGAAGCTCTTATCATCCAGTCTGCTGTCCAAGAATCTGAAAGTTAGAATTTATAAAACAGTTATATTACCGGTTGTTCTTTATGGTTGTGAAACTTGGACTCTCACTTTGAGAGAGGAACATAGGTTAAGGGTGTTTGAGAATAAGGTGCTTAGGAAAATATTTGGGGCTAAGAGGGATGAAGTTACAGGAGAATGGAGAAAGTTACACAACACAGAGCTGCACGCATTGTATTCTTCACCTGACATAATTAGGAACATTAAATCCAGACGTTTGAGATGGGCAGGGCATGTAGCACGTATGGGCGAATCCAGAAATGCATATAGAGTGTTAGTTGGGAGACCGGAGGGAAAAATACCTTTAGGAAGGCCGAGACGTAGATGGGAGGATAATATTAAAATTGATTTGAGGGAGGTGGGGTATGATGATAGAGACTGGATTAATCTTGCACAGGATAGGGACCGCTGGCGGGCTTATGTGAGGGCGGCAATGAACCTTCGGGTTCCTTAAAAGCCATTTGTAAGTAAGTAAGAGAGCTGTCTAGGATTATTTAAAATATCCAGAAAGAGAGAGAGAGAGAGAGAGAGAGAGATAACCTCAACGAGATGGCTGTACATTCTACTGTACCTTAAAGACTCAACCTACATGTAAATCCAAAAAGATCATTTTAAAATCAAAAGATTAAAAATAACAATGAACTTATGGCTTTTAGAGAACCCGGAGGTTCATTGCTGCCTTCATATAAGCCCGCCATCGGTCCCTATCCTGAGCAAGATTAATCCAGTTCTTACCATCATGTCATATTTGAATTTTTCCACTTTTTCAAAGGATATATATTTCCTATTTTTAGATTTCCATTTCGTACAATATTATACATATGAATGACACTCGGGAGAAAATTAAACGAAGAATAAATATGGGAAATGCCTATTATTATTCGGTTGAGACGCTTTTGTCATCTAGTCTGCTGTCAAAAAATGTGAAAGTTAGAATTTATAAAACAGTTATATTACCGGTTGTGAAACTTAGACTCTCACTTTGAGATAGGAACAGAGATTAACAGTGTTTGAGAATAAAGTTCTTAGGAAAATATTTGGGGCTAAGAGGGGTGAAGTTACAGGAAAATGGAGAAAGTTACACAACGCAGAACTGCACGCATTCTATTCTTCATCTGACATAATTACGAACATTAAATCCAGACGTTTGAGATGGGCAGGGCATGTAGCACGCATGGGCGAATCCAGAGTGTCAGTTGGGAGACCGGAGGGAAAAAGACCTTTGGGGAGGCCGAGACGTAGATGGGAGAATAATATTAAAATGGATTTGAGGGAGGTGGGATATGATGATAGAGACTGGATTAATCTTGCACAGGATAGGGACCGATGGCGGGCTTATGTGAGAGCGGCAATGAACCTGTGAGTTGCTTAAAAGCCATTTGTAAGTATGTATGTATGTATGTATTTATGTATTTATGTATTATTATTATTATTATTATTATTATTATTATTATTATTATTATTATTATTACTCGTATTTTAGTACATACCATTGTGATTTTACTTGCTTTGGTGATATCTCGTAACAGATGGCAACATTAAAAAAACCGACCATATTATTAGCTTTTGAGGAAGTAATCTTACGTGAATCTCACTACAGGTAAGCTCAAAGAATTTGTAGTGATTGAATACTGTTTTGGGACATTTTCTCTAGGCACTCCCTCTTTTTCTCTATAAAAATTGAGAGGAAATTTAAAACTTCAATTTACTTTCCCAGACATAAAAATAGAATGTTGCATTCTTTTTTGCAACTAAAATAATTATCCTTGTCTGATTTTGTACAACTTTCCGAGACCTTACCATCCGTCTATCAGTAGAGGACATCTGCATGCGGGCTGACGCTCTTCAATCTAATCATTAAAGATTAATATGTTATCAGTTTTTTTAAGTCCCGATGTTTAATTTTCAATGGAGATTGACGAGGTAACATAAAGGACATGGATCACGGAGCCAGAAAAACTCAGTCCAACAAATTTGTTTCTTTCCTTTCATTGTGTGACATGAATGAAACGTGAATGTTTGGTATCAAATCTGGAAAGAACTTTTAATTATAAAAAATAAGGATAAACATTATAATTTACAAAAAAATAAATTTTTATATAATCATTGATAGGCTATGCGGGTTTTCTAATTGTGCGCTGTATCAGCAATACCCAGTTTCCGGAATGAAAATACAGTAACTGTTGTGTTGTTTTGAATGTTTTACTTTTTTTGTTTCGATTTACAAATGGATTGTATGTATATGTGATAAGAGAAGCAGTTGATGAAGGGCATGCGATATATTTTCTCTTCATATGAAGCAGCATTCCGAAATTAATCGCAGTTTACTCAAGGAGAAGACAAGGAGAACAAGGGTAATACAAGTAGAACAAGGAGACGATAAGGACAAGAAGGACAATATAAAGAGAAAAAGAGAACAAAAAGCGAACAAGAGTACGGCAACCAAAAAAAGAGTAAATACTAGAAAAACATGGCAGAGGCAGAACAAGGGAAATACAAGGAGAATAAGTTGAAAACAGGAGAGCAGGAGGAATACAAGGAGAAGTGAAAGACAAGGAAAACAAGCTGAAGACAAAAACAATAAAAGGACAGCAACTTAAGGGCAAGGAGAACATGAGGAATACAAGGAGAAGAAGGGAAAGACAAGGAAAACAAGTTGAAGACAAAAACAATAAAAGGACAGCAATGTAAGGGCAAGGAGAACATGAGGAATACAAGGAGAAGAAGGGAAAGAAGGAAAACAAGTTGAAGACAAAAGCAATAAAAGGACAGCAACGTAAGGGCAAGGAGAACATGAGGAATACAAGGAGAAGAAGGGAGAGACAAGGAAAACAAGTTTAAGACAAAAACAATAAAAGGACAGCAACGTAAGGGCAAGGAGAACATGAGGAATACAAGGAGAAGAAGGGAAAGACAAGGAAAACAAGTTGAAGACAAAAGCAATAAAAGGACAGAAACGTAAGGGCAAGGAGAACATGAGGAATACAAGGAGAAGAAGGGAAAGACAAGGAAAACAAGTTGGAGACAAAAACAATAAAAGAACAGCAACGTAAGGGCAAGGAGAAATGAGGAATACAAGGAGAAGAAGGGAAAGACAAGGAAAACAAGTTGAAGACAAAAACAATAAAAGGACAGCAACGTAAGGGCAAGGAGAAATGAGGAATACAAGGAGAAGAAGGGAAAGACAAGGAAAACAAGTTGAAGACAAAAACAATAAAAGGACAGCAACGTAAGGGCAAGGAGAACATGAGGAATACAAGGAGAAGAAGGGAAAGACAAGGAAAACAAGTTGAAGACAAAAACAATAAAAGGACAGCAACGTAAGGGCAAGGAGAACATGAGGAATACAAGGAGAAGAAGGGAAAGACAAGGAAAACAAGTTGAAGACAAAAACAATAAAAGGACAGCAACGTAAGGGCAAGGAGAACATGAGGAATACAAGGAGAAGAAGGGAAAGACAAGGAAAACAAGTTGAAGACAAAAACAATAAAAGGACAGCAACGTAAGGGCAAGGAGAATATGAGGAATACAAGGGAAAGACAAGGAAAACAGAAGAAATACGTGGATAATAAAAGAGATGAAATAAAAACAAGAGAAAGACTCGAAGAACAAGAGGGAATAGAAGAAGAATAAGGGGACGACAAGAAGGACAAGGATATACAAGGAGAACAAGGGGAAGACAAAGATAACAGGAGAAGACAAAGAGAACAAGAGAATACAAATAGAGCAAGGTGAACACGAGGAGAACATGGGGAATACAATGATAAGCAGAGGAATACAAGGAGAAAAAGGAATTACAAAGAACACAGAAGATACACAAGGAAAAGGAAGGAAGTACAAAGAGAACAAGGAATATACAAGAGAAGAAGAGGAATATAAGGGAAACAAGGGGACTGAACGTTTAAAAAGAGGAAGACAAGGATCAGAAGAGAAAGACAAGCTAAATACAAGAAAAGCAAGAAGGAAACAATGGGAATACAAGGAGAACAAGGGAAAAGCAAGGATAACAATGGGAATGCATGAGAACAAGAGGAAGACAAGATGAACAGAGTGAATACAAGGAAAACAATGGAAATACAATGAGAATAAGGGTAACACAATGAGTAAAAAGTGGGATATAAGGAGAATGAGATAAATAGAAGGAGAACAAGATGACGACACGAAAAACAAAAGGAATTCAAGGAGTACAAGGAGAATACAAGAGGCTAAGGAGAGTGGGTTGCATTTTTATGTGAAGGTGGATTCTCAAGTTACCCCCCATACGTAGTGAGGAGCAACAAATAATTCTAAGTGAAATATGGTGCCAAATGTTAGAAAATATTAAACTTTAAAACTGCTGTGCTGAAAGTTTGTAAGGAATGGACAACTTCTTTTCGCTTTCATGTAATATTGATTTAATTACTTGTCTTCGTCACATCCTCGAGGGGGCCTGCGGGCAACAGAATATTACATTTCGTTACGTCCGCAGCCAGCAACAGGTTTGGAGAGCCGAGCCAGACCCTGCATTATCTTAATTTCTAAAACCAAAGAAATAGCTTCTACATCAAACACGACGGAACCTCACATTCTTCCCATTAGAGGCTGTTGTGTGCAGTGATTTGGTGCGGGCGGGTTGAAAGGCGTGTAATAGGCGAACCGCACCAGGGAGGGAGGCCGGCAGGCTGGCTGGCTGATAAACTTGATTTACGCCGCGGACACACAGCCCAGAATATGATTCCTCCGTTTAAATGGACTCGTTATAGCGGCTGTTTCTCTTCCAAATGATCGGTATTCAATGTTCCAAGAGCCCAGCTGTAATTCAATCGATTAGCCCAGGATTTACTTGTAAATAACCAGAGGTCCGTTCCTAACAGACCTGTATTTCGATTTACAAAGCTCCACCCTTCATTATATCGTTCCGTTATTGCCTTGTCTTTGTGTCGCCCTCACTAATCTCTGTGCTTTCCGTGAAAAGAAAAGTAGTTGGTTCATCGAAGATACGTAAGCATAATATGTAGGCCTAACTACTTATAGGCTAGATCAGCGGTTCCCAAACTTTTTCAGCCACGGAGCCCTTTTTTGAAGCAAAAGTGGAGCCCCAATAAATGTTTACTTTTTAGTTTTATCTGTCTACTTTCTATGAAGCATATTTCACACGATACATAAACGGAAGACTGAATATATATATATATATATATATATATATATATATATATATATATATATATATATATATATATATGAGTTCGTTATTTTGTTTTTGTAGCCGTGTACCTCGAAAAGATCGTTTCACTGAGGTACACAGTACCAAAAGGCAGTGAGAGAAATTTAGCTTTTGAACTTAATATCAAAAGATCCTCCCCTTAACTTAGCCCAAAATTTGGGAAATAGTTTGTTTTTAATTATGCCTGACAGTGGCTGTTCGAAACCATGTCTATAAGAACCTCATATCTGAAGCAGTGAGGGCTGCTAGTTTTGACATCAGTGGAAATGGACTACAATCCACTCAGATTTCTTTAAAATTGATTCCTGAGTGTCCCTTGGAAAGTATGAATTCATATTTTGAAGCAAATTGTTAGGGTGTTGTTTCATTATTGCTATGCATGAGACATTCATTGTTGTGATTTTTTCTTCTGTAAAGTTTGAAGTCAATGAGAAACGTAAGATCCTCATTGTCGACGCTTTCTATGTAGAACGCTCTCTTTTTCTTCAGTGCGGCAATTTCATCATCAGCATCGAATATAGTCTTCCGTTTACCTTGTATGTATGTGTTGAATTCATCTTTTAAAAAGTCTGCCAAGTAACATAATTTGTACGACCATTCCTGATCATTCAAATAATCTGCTAGCAAACTGTTCTGGTAATTCAAAAGTGAATAAACTTCCGTTCGAAGTTCATGTAATCGGGACAACGCTTTACCGCGCTACAACCATCGCACTTCTGTGTGTAATATTACTAACAATGATTTGTGTATACTACCCATATCTTCACACAGGATTTTAAGTAGCCTACACTGAGAAGGTTGTGCCTTAACAAAGTTAATAATTTTGACAGCGTTGTCTAGTACCTGCTGTAATAACGCTGGCATTTTTTCGTTGCGAGGGCGTGTTGGTGTAGTACACAGTGACTACTTGTTCAGTTTTTAAAACTTTCTTGATCCTTGTAACAGCGCCAGCAACAGGATCTACCATGGCCTTTGCACCATCTGTGCACACGTCAATGCAATTGTTCCACGGTATCGAGTTTTCAATGAAGAAGAAAAAATTTCAGTACCGCTTGTAGAGGATGGCAAATGGCTGCAGAACAAAATATTTCATGAAAGAACCTGAAAATTCATACCGCACAAACATCATTAATATAGCTAATCTGGCAAAGGCCGTGGATTTGTCAAGTTGTAATGAAAATTTCGTTTAACTGATACGGAAAATCACGTTATTTTTTACGTCTTTTCATATATTCTGGATTCCATTATGCACAGTGTTATTTGATAAGGGCACACTGGAAATCAAGTTTGCAGTTTTCTCGTCCACCATGCATTTCACTACCTTCACTAATAGTGGTTTCATAAGAGTTTAAGCAAAGGTGAGGTTTACCAGCAAGAGCCTGGTTATGACTAACCAATTATGACGTTTTCAGTGCTTTCTCGTTGTTTGTTTCTACACGAGGTAAAATTTTGCCTAAACTTCTTTCGAAGTAGTCCGCAGTTTTATTTGTGAATTTTTAAATTGAGAAATGCAGTCTAAGTTTGGCAGGGAACGTAAAACTATTGGGAAAAACTTTGTTACATATCGCACGCTGTGGACGTTCATCAACAAACTCAGTGAATCCCATGTCCAAATATAAATCACAAGATGTTCGTTTGTTACTTTCAATACCTTTACACTAGGCATCGTAGACTCAGAGACAGGATCTTGTTCAACATATTCACACTATCTTCTTTGAAAGTAAGGTTATAGCTATTGTTATCTCCCTTTGACTGAGCACTGGTTGATGGCTAATGACTCTTAGGTCTTAGGGAGCCCGTCTTAAGCCACAGTTCCGGTTCAACGAAAGTTTAGCTAACACATCTATCAAATTAACATGCAGGTATACAGTAGGCCTATATATATTTTTTGAGGTAACGTAACAGTCAATAGATTGTAGATTCCACGTACCACGAATAACAAACGATGCCTGCCCAGTACATAAAAAATACATACTAGGTTCAAAAAGTTCCCGGAATTTGCTAGCATCATAGAAACAACGTACCTTAAACACTATTCTACAGCATTTCCTTCAAAATAGTTGCCTTCCGCAACAACACACTTTTGCCAACGCGTGTAGAGTTCCTGGAGGCAGGCCTGGAAGCCATTTTGTGAAACCCGTCTTAGTGCTCTCGTCGCGTTTGCGATAACCTCTTCAGCATTGAATCTCCGTCCTTTCAGATGACTTTTCAGACGGGGAAACAGAAAGTAATCAGGTGGTGAGAGATCAGGAGAGTATGGTGGGTGATCCAAAGCAGTTATGTTGTGCCTGGCAAGAAAATTCTTTACAATAATTGCGCGATGAGCAGGTGCATTGTCATGCATAAGGAACCAGTTGTTTTCTACCCACTTTTCTGGACGTTTCCTTCTCACTGCGTCCCAGAGGCGACGGAGGGTTTCTACGTAAATTCTTTCGTTACAGTACGGCCTTCTGGAATGAACTCATGGTGCATGAGACCCTGAGAGTCGAAGAAAACTTCCAACATAACTTTGCTTTAAGTGTGCTTAAATGCGACAGGCTCATGTCAGTAGATTTACTGGCATGTGAAAGAACTCCTGCGGGACAAAATTCCGGCACATCCGGCGATGCTGATATAACCTCTGCAGTTGCGAGCGTCGTTAAATAAAACATAACATTTAAAATAACTTTGCCTTTGGAAGTGTCCCTAGGAAATTTTTGCTTCCGAGGAGATGTTTTCGATTTCCACTCAGATGACTGTCGTTTAGGGACTGAGTCGTAAAAGTAGCACCAGTTTCATTTTGTTTAAGAAATCACCATCTTCATCAGCCATACTGATCATGTCCCCAGCAAAACACAGAACTTGATGTTTGTACTTTGCTCTGTGGACATAATTACAAAATGCGACGAACAAACAAAACACTATGATAAACAATTGCCTACAACTCAAAACCAACAATCGCCATTATCAACAAACTTTAAGGAAATGACATCATGAATGTTACCAACAAAACAAATGTATAATATCCCTTGTTATATATTAATATGAAAAATGGTAGTAAAATTCCGGGAACTTTTTGAACCTAGTAAAATACATTTCGAGAATCATTGAGTACTTGGCAAGCAAGAAAGATCGAGATAGTTCCAGTGACGAGTAGATCTAATATTAATGCTTCCATGTAGCAAGAAGATCGAGGTAGTTCCAGTGACGAGTAGATCTAATATTAATGCTTCCATGTAGCAAGAAGATCGAGGTAGTTCCAGTGACGAGTAGATCTAATATTAATGCTTCCATGTAGCAAGAAGATCGAGGTAGTTCCAGTGACGAGTAGATCTAATATTAATGCTTCCATGTAGCAAGAAGATCGAGGTAGTTCCAGTGACGAGTAGATCTAATATTAATGCTTCCATGTAGCAAGAAGAACGCAAACTACTTTCTCAGAAATTATTTTTCGCTTGATGGAAGTAGTTTCCGTTTTCCCCGCTAGAGACTAGATGGAATTATCAATTTTTGTCATCTTCATCACTTCCGCGGACGGAGCCCCTGAGAATCATTCGCGGAGCCCTAAGGGCTCCGCGGAGCACACTTTGGGAACCGCTGGGCTAGATAGCTAAAAAAATGTATGTTGCATCGATTGATGTGTGTTGAATAGATACGTCGATGAATGTTCGGTGGATTATGAACGGATGGGTGTATGACTCGGTGGATGGATAAGTGCATCCATAGACAAGCAGGTATGAAGTACGACAGGTACGTAAATATATGAACGGATGAATGTAAGGTATACATAGATGGATGCTGGGTAAATAGAATTATGATTGTAGGTAAAAATAGATTTAGGCCTATACGTAGTTGAGCAGATGTATAGGTGGGAGAATGAATGTACAGATGAATGGATGGATGGGTATGTGGATGAATACGCATTTATATGGATGGGCGCACGGATAGATTAGATTAGATTGGATTAGATTAGGCCAAAATATGAGTGGATAGATTGTATGAATGACATTAGATTGGATTGAATGGAATTTGGTGGATCGTATGAATTATATAGATTGGATTGACGGATGGATGGACTATATATGCATTGCCATGAACGTACGTCACTTTAAGCACCTCCTATGAACAAGTGTTCAGATCTGAGAAAGTATGTGTTGTAGGACCCATGTTTTTTAGACATTATTTTCTTGTTTTTATGCATACTATCACCTCCTAAAATATTAGATACTTTTTTTAACACCCTGTATATATAAATTGGATGGGTTGATGGGTGGATGGATTTTATGAATTGGATTGGATGAATTAGATTGATAGATGAAATTTTTTGAGTTGCTGTTATGGAATGATAGATGGATTGTATGAATTGTGACCATAGGATGAATGGATGGATGGGTGGATGGATGGATGCAGTGTACGAATTGGTTGGATTAGATTGATGTATGATGGATATATTTTATGTCAGTTGGATTGATGAATGGATGGATTTTTGTATTAATTGGGTCGGTTAGATTGTTGGACGGATGAATAGATAGACTATGAATTGGATGGATTGGATTGATGGAGTGATGGATGGATTGTATGAATTATCTCTATCGGATTGATGCATGGGTCCACACCTGTGGAGTAACGGTCAGGGCGTCTGGCCGTGAAACCAGGTGGCCCGGATTCGAATCCCGGTCGGGGCAAGTTACCTGGTTGAGGATATTTCCGGGGTTTTCCCTCAACCCAATACGAGCAAATGCTGGGTAACTTTCGGTGCTGGACCCCGGACTCATTTCACCGGCATTATCACCTTCATTTCATTCAGACGCTAAATAACCTGAGATGTTGATACAGCGTCGTAAAATAACCCAATAAAATTAAAATTAAAATTGATGCATGGATGGATTATATGAATTTGTAGATTATATAAGTGGAATGATGGATGGATTTTGTGAATTAGGTCGGTTGGATTGATGGATTTATTGTATGAATTGGGTCTGTTAGATTGACGGATGGCTTAGATGGATTCTAAGAATTGGGTCTATTAGATTTATGGATTGACGAATGGATTGATTGAACGAATTGAATGGATTGCATTACTGGAATGATGGATGGATTGTATGGGTGAGTGAGTGGGTGGATTGATAGATAGAAAAGCAGGTTGGTATGCAGATTCGTAAGTAAACAGGTAAGAACATAGATAATTAGATAAAATAGGAATGTGGATAGATAGACTGATATACAAGTAGATAGACAGACAGACAGACTGACTGACTGACTGACTGACTGACTGACTGACTGACTGACTGATTAATTGATTGGTTGATCGATGGAGAGTTTTAGAGACTTTGGGCATATACGGAATGGATAAATGGATAGATGGATAGACTGATGTTGAATCCTATAAGTAGACAGACAATCCTTGTAACTAGAAGGGTGTAGCTGGATATAGGATTGTGATACTATGTGTCTGACCGGTATTGGAAGCCGGCCCAACATCTCAGTTGATACTGCAGATCTGTGTAACGTCTACTGGAACCTCAGAATCTTCCTGTAAGACGAAGTAGCAGATGTAATGGCTTGCACAATGAGCCAGTAGACTTCAATGTATCAACTACCATGTATTGGAGGATCGTCTAGATATAAAAACGAGGCACAAGAACTGTAATGTGTAAATAAAACCATTAATACATTTCTAATAAAAAACTATATCTAATTATGAAATAATTAATATTAAAAAATATTTAACCTTTCATCCACTGCATTATACGAGGCGCATCCGGAAAGTAAGTTTCCTATTTAAAAAAAAAAAGAGCACAAACTTTCAAGAAAACATTTATTGGCAACAGGTTCAGCAATGTTTCAGCTATTTTTCAACATAGCCACCATCAGAATTGAGACACTTGTCGTATCGTGGGATCAACTTTTGTATCCTTCTGTCGTAGAACTCTGCCGCCTGTGAATGGAACCAGCGTGTGACAGACGTCTTCAGCTCTTCGTCGTTGCCAAAACGCTCACCGGAGAACAGGAATTTCTTGAGGTGCAAGAAAACGTCAAAATCGCTGGGAGCAAGATCAGGACTGTAGGGTGGATGACCAACAACTCCCAGCCAAATTCCGTCAAAACAGCTGCTGTGCACCGAGCCGTATGTGGACGAGCATTGTCATGGAGGAGAACAACACCTGCAGTACGTATTCCACGCCTCTTGTTTTGAATGGCACGTCGCAATTTTCACAGTGTTTCACAGTAACGGTCAGCGTTCACTGTTTCACCTCTTGGAAGGAAGTCAATGAGCAGAATGCCCTTCCTGTCCCAGAACACCGTGCACATCACTTTCCGTACCGACAGCGTCTGTTTGAATTTCGTCCTGACCGGAGATCCACTATGCCGCCAATGCATTGACTGCTGCTTGGTTTCCGGAGTGAAGTGCGAAATCCAAGTCTCATCGCCCGTGACGATCCTGTCGAGGAACTCGTCGCCGTCATCGTGATACCGTTGCAGAAATGTCAGTGCTGCTCCTAAACGTTGCATTTTGTGTTCGGTTGTCAGGTTTTTCGGCACCCACCTGGCACACACTTTTTTGAACAGCAGGTGCTTAGTGACAATCTCATGCAACAAGGATCGCGATATCTGCGGAAAATGGCTGCTCAGTTCCGTAATCGTGAAGCGACGGTTCTCCATGATGCACTGCCGCACCAGCTCAACACGATCATCATTGATGAGGGACGGTTGCCCACTGCGCTCTTCATCATGGACTCTTTGACGAACTTCGGAAAACTGCCTACACCAGCGACGCACCATCTGCTTACTCATGATGTTCGGCCCAT
Organism: Periplaneta americana; assembly: GCF_040183065.1. Classification (NCBI taxonomy): domain Eukaryota; kingdom Metazoa; phylum Arthropoda; class Insecta; order Blattodea; family Blattidae; genus Periplaneta; species Periplaneta americana. The sequence goes on from NC_091128.1 coordinate 166,018,840, forward strand.
AGACCTGACAGAGCTGCCGATGAATTTCAATTGGCGCAATGCTTTGTGCATTAAAGAACTTTATCACCGACCGAACCTCGCAGGCGGCGGGAGAAGGAATAAGAGCTTCCATTTCGGACCACTGCTGCCACGCTACTGGCACCAGGCGGGACCTGTCCGGCTGGCATATGATTGATACGTCATAGATCTGTTTCGCATGCGCAATTGACACGGCTAATTACGTTTACGTTCAAGGGGAAAAATCGGGAAACTTACTTTCTGGATGCGCCTCGTATAAGAATAAGTACACAGCTGGAATCTTGTCGGAAACGTGGAATGCCTGTGAACATTGTGGGAAATGCTACACATACTAGCCCTGACTTTCTTATCTTTATTTCAAGTGTTTAAGTTATTTAGAACTTTTCCCGTTGTAGAGGAGCGCGTTGGGAATGGCTGATGTTCAGAGAATACGAAGAATGTTGTCCAAGTCCTCAGAAAACATTTTATTCAGAGCTACACGACTAAGCAACTGTTGACACTGAATTATTTTTTCTAACGGTTACTGAGCATTCAGTATGGGGTTATGAAACAAATTCAGGTTGTAAATAGTCAACTTCGCTTCTCTTTCTTTTTACATTTCCATAGCAACACCCGTGTATCGAAGTTAATTGCAAACATTGCCACGTGATTCTGCGTTTCTGTCTATCGTATTGAAGTCAGTGTGAGATATCAATAGGAATGCGTACCATCCTATAAATTTAGTCAATTCTTTGACTGAATATTGTGACTTCATTAATGCTTTTGTCTATAATTATTTCATTCAAGCCTCCTTATTCTCCATAGTGATACATTGATATACCGGGTGTAACTGGATTCTTGTATTTCCCAAAATGTATTTTACAATTATGCTACGATTTACATGAAAATAGTGGTAGTGTTTATGTGATATTAAAAATATACAAACATTTGCAAGTGGTACCTGTGTAAATAACATTTCCGGTTTAACTTTCTTATTTGAAATGGAACATCCTTTATTTCAATCGGTAATTATGGATGGAATTATAGAATGGGATAGCATATTTAAAACCAATTTTAATCCACTTGGTTTATTACAGAAGAAAATAATTGAAATACATCTTCATAAATCTATTGATTTTCCGTCTCAAAAATTGTTTTTAGACTTTAATGTTCTTAAAATAAGACAAATTTATTATATTGTATTAATATAATTCATACATAAAAATCGACATAATTTTGAATTGTATTCTCATAGTTATGAAACAAAAAGTATGAATTCTTTAAGATTGTTTGAACCAAAATGCAACACTGCTACAGTATTTAATCATAGTAGTAATTTAAACCCAAAAATATATAACAAATATATATTTAAATATCCTAATCTTGTCAATTCTAATAGTTCTAGTATTAAATGTAAAAAGTTATGTATGGAATTTATAAATAATGAAAAATTGTGAATTGATATTTATAAATTCTTATTGTGTAGTAGACATAAGAAAAATTGTATTACATACTTCTTAATTTAAATTCAGGAATCTCCCCCTGAGCACGAGTTCTACTCTTTCAGGGATGATATAAAGTTCCATCTATTTATAATATAATATAATATAATATAATATAATATAATATAATATAATATAATATAATATAATATAATATAATATAATATAATATAATATAATATAATATATTAGCTTTCATTGCTTCTTTACTTGTAACTTTTTTTATTCTGTAAATTGCCATTGTTTGTTTGTTTGTTTGTATACTTGCTTGCTTTTTTTCTTACTCTGTTATCTTTCATCATTCATATTGTTTTGTATGCTTTGTCTAATGGAAGCCTCTAATTTGAGGAAGCACAATAAAACAATATAATATAATATAATATAATATAATATAATATAATATAATATAATATAATATAATATAATATAATATAATATAATATAATATAATATAATAATAATATAATATAACATAATATAATATAACATAATATAATGTAATATAATATAATATAATATAATATAATATAATATAATATAATATAACATAATATAATATAATATAATATAATATAATATTAGCTTTCATTGCTTCTTTACCTGTAACTTTTTTTATGCTGTAAATTGCCATTGTTTGTCTATTTGTGTACTTGCTTGCTTTTTTTCTTACTCTGTTATCTTTCATCATTCATATTGTTTTGTATGCTTTGTCTAATGGAAGCCTCTAATTTGAGGAAGCACAATAAAACAATATGATATAATATAATATAATATAATATAATATAATGTAATATAATAATAATATAATATAACATAACATAATATAATATAATATAATATAATATAATATAATATAATATAATATAATATAATATAATATAATATAATATAATATAATATAATATAATGTAATGTAATGTAATATAATATAATATAATATAATATAATATAATATAATATAATATAATATAATGTAATGTAATAATGTAATGTAATGTAATGTAATATAATATAATATAATATAATATAATATAATATAATATAATATAATGTAATGTAATATAATATAATATAATATAATATAATATAATATAAGTCTCACGTAAATAGTAGCGTCCACACCTGTGGGGTAACGGCTAGCTCATCTGGCCGCGAAACCAGGAGGCCCAGGTTCGATTCACGGTTGGGACAAGTTACTTGATTGAGGTTTTTTCTGGGGTTTTCCCTCAGCCCAATATGAGCAAATGCTGTGTAATTTTCGGTGTTGGACTCCGGACTCATTTCACCAGCATTGTCACCTTCATCTCATTCGGACGCTAAATAACCTAGATGTTGATACAGCGTCGTAAAATAACCTACTAAAAAACTAAATAGTAGCAGAGGCCTAACTGTAAAATATATTTGTGGTCCACCGGAGTCATTTATTTTTATTATGTAAACTTACATGCACATTGAGATCATAAATTTGTGGCAGTTTTGCAAACTAATAATTTATGAATGATAAAAGATATTTTCATACGTTTTGAAATATGAAGAATCCAAAAATGGAAGAATAATTTCATGGAGGGATTGAAAAAAAGACAGAATCCTTGGTATATTCTTCTTTATAGATGAGAAACATAGATTTGGAAAACATATTCAAAATATTCCCTTTTTCCCTCCATATAATTTTTATATATAGACTTTCTTCATAAAATTTTAAATTGAAAACCTACAAGCCTTTTACTAACTACGTATTGCTATTATTTATATGTGATATTGATTGCTTGGGACCGACGAAAAAGTTTGTTATAGGAGGAAAAATGTCAATAAAGGTAGAGTTATAGGCGAGATATTTCAGCATTATTCCTTATGGAGTGTGTCACATAGTATGTTATAAAGATTGAGGAAAAAAATATGCACCTAAAATTTCTGACACCTTAAAATATTCCCAAATGATCTATTGTAAATAGTATAAAAATTATGTGAAATTATGACTGCATTTTTTTGTGTATACTCAGTTTGAATATTATCGGATTTACAATGACTTTTCTATTCGTTCGCGTAAGAATTCCCTTAAGGTACCACGTGGTTTATCTGACAGGTATGGCAACTCTGACTCTTGCTCCAGGGTTCAGCTATGATTGGCCCACACTCAGTGGCAGACAGATTGATGCAGAAGCTCTATACCATCAACAGCCGCTGGTAACTAATGTATCCATTATGTTGACAGGGGCTGTATTGAGAGTAACAGATATGTAGGAGGTCTGCCATGTCATACTGACACTAATAATCTATTATTTGGGACCACAATTAAGTGAGAAATCAGATCTATAATCTTTGAATTAAGCCGAGCAGGTTTAATTGAAAGGGATGGATCTTGACCTACTTCTAGACCTGCTACGATTTATTTATGTGAGACTTAATGCTGTGAGCAATGTACGCAAAGACTCGAAGCCTACTCGTTGTGTTGAAGCTATCGCCGGCTGGAATCTTACTCCGCTGTCAATCTTATATCTCCGATTTTATGAGAGTCATTTTATAAATGTGTTGAAATCGTCTCACTAGCCACACCTACAATGCACAGTGATCCTAAACGTAAATCTAGCGGAAGGAAAGTCATTTTGGTAAAGTAATAGTAATTCGTGGCGCGATACCCTATGAAGGGCTGCTGGCTTCACGATCACATGCCTCAGCAGAGGTTAACGATCATCAAACCAGTGCCGTTATAGCAGCTAGTTTTCGAAATCGTAATTCGCTATCTATCCTACATAGCTCCCCACATTCGTCACGATGCTGAGTGGATAGCGGTCCCATACACTGGCCGAAAATTATTATGATTATTTTATTATTATTATTATTATTATTATTATTATTATTGATATATTTTCTAGGACTTTTTACAGACTCCAGGTTAACATGGGAAAAAATATTGAATATATATGCACAAAGTTATATAGAGTTAAAGGTATATTTATTAAAAAAATTAGTGACTTGCGTTTCTCAAAATTGTTTAAGATCTGCCTATTTTTCGTTCTTTCAGTCGATAATCCAGTATGCCTTAATTTTCTGGGGAAATGGTAGCAAAATTGGGAGTGTCTTGATTTTGCAAAAGAAAGTCATTACAATTCTATGCCAATCAAACTATCATAGATATCAACAGTCGATACCCGGCCCCGTAACAATTTTTTCCCTCGAAATTATTCAAATCAACTTTACAGAGAGTTATACCTGAAAGCTTGATTTGCATAATACACGTCACTGTTCGTTAACAGAAAAGTAAAATTTAAGTCACACAGAGTTAGTGTGCACTCAATGTTGGTTGCTTGACGGTTGTCAGCCCACTTTGAAGTCTGTGGATATAAAGGGGAAAAATTAGATCGGTGTCTGGTAGAGTTCCCGGGTAGCTCAGTTGGTAGAGCGTTGGTACGTTTAACCAAAGTCCCGGGTTCGATACCCGGCCCCCGAACAATTTTTCCCTCGAAATTATTCAAATTATAAATAGTGAACAAATTAACATTCCATTTTGTAGATTACGTAAGACTAGTACAAGTTCTTCCGTAATGGGTATGAAATTATATAATAATGTTCCCAGTCAATATTATAAGTTACCAACCAATAGTTACAAAACTAGATTTTGTAATTGGCTTCTAATTAATCCTTTCTACTCTGTAGATGAGTTTTTTTTTAACATAAATTCATATGAAATTGTTTTTCAATAAATAAAGTTATTTACATTTAGTTACAAATAACACATTAAGAGTGAAGTGTTTTCATTAATTTTTAGAGTTTCAAAATATTTTGTGTTTTCATTCTAATTAAACTTTACTGTTTTCAATTATATGTGTATTTTCAAATGCATGCTTTTTTCCCTTCTGTATTTATGACGAAGCCTATCATTGTACGTTTAATCTATACTAATAATAAATCTGTAAACAAAATTTTTCTGGTAATTTCCGATTTACCAAAAGTAATTGGTGTTAACATGTATAATTAACCATCATGAAACCGAAAATCGCTTTTTTGAAATTTTTTTTTGTATGTCTATCTGTCTGTCTGGATGTTTGTTATCTTTTCACGCGATAATGGCTGAACGGATTTCGATGAAAATTGGAATATAAATTAAGTTCGTTGTAACTTAGTTTTTAGACTATATAGCATTCAAAATACGTTATTTAAAAGGGGGGTTATAAGGGAGTCTGAATTAAATAAATCGAAATATCTCGCTTATTATTGATTTTTATGAAAAATGTAACATAACAAACGTTTCTTTAAAAATGATTTCCGATAAGTTTTATTCTATGCAAAATTTTGATAGGACTGATATGTAAGGATATATAAGACCTTTAAAATAACAATACAATACATTTTCACCGCCGCCTCAGATTATAGCGTTGTTGTTCCTGCAGTAACTCCTACGTGCAAAATATAAAATTTTTGAGTAGGAAGAAAAATCACATTTATTAATTCCATGGAAATGGTACAGTACATAGGAGATCGTGAATTCTTACATTTTCGAAAGAAAGAAATATAATTACATATCACTATATATGCTGTATCACTATTTAAGTTATTTGAATGGTTCAGAATCATAGTGGGCCAAGCGCCATTTACTGAATACGTAGAAAACAAGGGTTAAAATTAAGTTACTACCATAATTCAATGGAAACATATAGCAAGTAATATAAAGTATACACATTAAATCTAAATGATATGACAATCTTCATTAAACTACGGTTGCATGTAATAACAATTAAGTAACATGTTAAAGGAATTGTCATTGCACCAAATGAGTGGTCTCTGGATCAATTTTTATTTTATTTTAGTAGGTTATTTTACGACGCTTTATCAACAGCTTAGGTCATTTAGCGTCTGAATGAGGTGAAGGTGATAGTGCCGGTGAAATGAGTCCGGGGTCCAGCACCGAAAGTTACCCAGTATTTGCTCTTCTTGGGTTGAGGGAAAACCCCGGTAAAAACCTCAACCGGGTAACTTGCCCCGACCGGGAATCGAACCCGGGCCACCTGGTTTCGCGGCCAGACGCGCTGACCGTTACTCCACAGGTGTGGACCTCTGGATCAAAATGATCGCATTTATTTCAATGCAATTTAAATTAAGTAACATATTAAACGATTTATCTTTCTATCAGACACGAATGTTCCCTGGATCAAACGTCCTATTTTAGTTATGTAATTACTTTATATTTATTTCTAACGCGTGCAGCGGAGCGCACGGGTACGGATAGTGGCTTAATAAATTGAATTGAATTGAATTGAATTGAATTGAATTGAATTGATGAAACATAAGCAAGGAGGCAAAAATAAGGCTAAAAGATAAAAGTGAAATAAGCGGTTTAGCAAAAACAAAAAGTGTCTTGCATAATGTGCTTTATGGAAAAGAGATCTTCGACTAAATTTCAAGGTACTGGAGAAGGCTAATTATGAATTGTAGGCGCCCTTGTGGACGTCCACATTCCAACACCGGGATGCAAGAGAAACTAGATGGAACTAGTTAATGATCGTTACATATGTTATGCAGGGCCGTCTGGACGAGGGCTCATTATTTATTTCATGGACCACATCCATCTTGCGGGCCACGCGGTGAGCGTCGTTCATTTCCGGCTGGTGCGTGTGTCAGAGGTGCTCTCCTTCAATACTCTGTAATGTAAAATAATGCCATTCTTCACTCCACGTCTCCTTAGAGTACAGAGATTCTTCAGATGTGTTGGAGCCTTGTGGTGAGTGTTAAAACAGCCAGTTACGCCACTGACGTAGCTCAGGTGTTACGGAGTTGGACTCGTGTTCGAAACTGGGGTCCAATGCCGCTCGGGCTGATTACCTAGGTACATTCCGGCGGATTTCCTAATTGTAAATCAAATGTCCGGTAATCCCCTGGCATAATCTCGTCCAGTACCATCGCACTATCATCAATCTCGCAGACTCTACATAACCTTGCAGACGATACAACGTCGTCAAGTATTGGATTAGAAAACAAGAAGAAGAAAATTATGAAAGACGATTTAGAGTGAAATGCCTGTATCTTGTTGACGTAGAGGTCCTTGGCAACTGACTCGTATAGAAATTAATGCTATCCCCTCTATTTATTCGCCTTCTAATCCATTCGTTATCATTCTCCTTCCATTCCCCTTGTTCTTCTATTCTCCTTCTTTTTGTGTATTCCCTTTTTCATCATGTATTCCCTTGATCTTCTTCTAACCATTGTTCTCCTTGTAATCCCCTTGTTCTCCTTGTAATCCCCTTGTTTTCCTTAAATTTCCCTTGATCTTAAATTTCCCTTGTTCTCCTTATATTTCCCTTGTTCTCTATTTATTTCTCTTCCTCTCTTTGTATTCCCTTTCTCAGTTTTGTATTTCTATTCTCCTCCTTGTATTCATTGTTTTTATCTTACACTTATTCTACTTGTCTTCCCGTTCTTCTACTCGTATTCTCCTTGTTCTGATTGTATTCCCCTTGTTTTTTTCTATTCCCCTTGTTCTCCTCGTACTTTATATTCTTGTATTCTTATTCTCCTTTTATTCTCCTTGTTACCATTATATTGTCCTTGTATTTCCCTTGTTATCCTATCCTTATATTCCCCTCGTTCTCCTTATGTTCTCCTTATTTTCCTTGTATTCCCATTGTTCTCCTTACATTTCTCTTATTCTTCTTGTGTTCCTCTTGTTCTTATTGTATTCCCCTTATTCTCCTTGCATCCCCTTGTTCTTCTTGTATTCCTCTTATTCTTCTTGTATTCTCCATGCTTTCATTTATTCTCCTTGTTCTCCTTATATCCCATTATTATCCTTGTATTCCCCTTGTTCTCCCCTATTCCCCTTCTCCTCCTTGTATTTTCCTTATTCTCCTTTTATTCTTCTTATTCTTCTTGTATTTCTCTTATTCTTCTTGTATTTCTCTTATTCTTCTTGCATTTCTCTTATTTTTCTTGTGTTCCCCTTGTTCTCCGTGTATTCCCCTTATTCTCCTTTTATTTTCCTTATTCTTCTTGTATTTCTCTTATTCTTCTTGTATTTCTCTTATTCCAATTGTATTTCTTTTATTCCACTTGTATTTCTCTTATTCTTCTTGTATTTCTTTTATTCCACTTGTATTTCTTTTATTCCACTTGTATTTCTCTTATTCTTCTTGTATTCCCCTCGTTCTCCTTCCATTCCCCTTGTTTTCCTTATATCCCATTGTTCTCCTTGTATTTCTCTTATTCTTCTTGCATTTCTTTTATTCCACTTGTATTTCTCTTATTCTTCTTGCATTTCTTTTATTCCACTTGTATTTCTCTTATTCTTCTTGTATTCCCCTCGTTCTCCTTCCATTCCTCTTGTTTTCCTTATATCCCATTGTTCTTCTTGTATTTCTCTTATTCTTCTTTTATTCTCCTTATTCTATTTGTATTTCCGTTCTCATTGTATTCCCCTTGTTCTCTTTATAATCCCCTTGTTCTCTTTATAATCCCCTTGTTCTCTTCATATCTCCATTGTTCTCTTTGTGTTTTCCTTATAATTCTCATGTTCTACTTGTATTCTTCTTGCCTTCCTTTGAATTCCCCTTGTTCTCCTTTATCCCAGTTCTGTTTGTATTCTCCTTGCTTTCCTTGTAATGCTCTTTTTTTCCTTGTACTCGCCTTATCATTGTTGTCATTTTCTTGTCCTTTTCTTCCTCTTGTTCTTCTTATATTCCCCATTGTACTTCATGCATTCCTGTTGTTTTCCTTATATTCCGATTGTTGTCCTTGTATTCTCTTTTTACTACTTGAATTCCCCTTGTTTACAGTTTATTCTCTTTGTTCTCTTTGTATTCTCTTTATTCTTCTTGTTTTTCCTTTTCCCCTTGTACTCTTTGTATTCCCCTTCCACTCCTTGTATCCACCTTGGAAGAAAGCCTTAAAGAAAAACCAACCGGATAATCAGCCCAAGCCGGCATTACTCAACCCCGAGCGATCTGTGTATCCGCTTGGACTACGCCTGTAAACTTGTATTTGAATGCAGTTCAGTAAAAGTGAATTTTAAACGCCAACAATATTCGCAATGTAATAAAACATGTGATTTGTTTTGAATCATTTGTTATGTTTGATTAGTAAGTATGTGTTATTCCGTGATGCTAATTTTTTTTAATGAGTAGCGTACCAGTTGAATCTGAATATGAACAGGAAAAAGAGCAGTACCGGTACACAGACACACAGAATGTGTTAGATTGATGAAGACGTGAATTTACGTAAAATCTCGTAGTCGATTAGTACCGTCACGATACTGGGCCTACTAAGTAAAGAGCGACGGAGTGCAGACCCTTGTCTGGCCTCATAGTTTATATGTACATGCGGCCTTGTTTTCTGTGTTCCTATGCATATCTTTATTGTTTCAACATTCATTTTGAAATATTGGGTATCCTAAATAAAATCTAAAGAGACGGTTCAAATATCCAAAATATTCTCCACAAATTTATGGGGATTATTCTGAAGATCATTGTATTAAAAATAACAGGAATATTTTCATCGCTTATGTCAGCATGTGTAGGACGTACACAAGTTTTTGTTCGTTCACGTGTCTGAACTTTCGAAATGTTGGAATGCAGCGGGGAGTTGGATGTGTTTCCAGGGTGATAGCGCCTGTAACCTGGCTGGTATTCTTAGTTAATGCTTGAATATTATTGTCCAACATCGCGACGTCCTTGTTTTGATTATAAGGACTGGGCAAATAGTGTGCGCACACTTGTGTCTCATTCGTTACGCTTCCCAAGGCTCTCAAATTGATTGCGCACTTAGCCAAGATGGCGCAGCCTGTGAATTGTTGTTTCATTTATGTGAACTTTTATTTTCGGTGCTCAGCCGTCGTTCCGGTTTCGTCACGAACACCTGGACTATGCGGCATGCCCGGCATCTGAATTTCTTGCATTCTCCCGAGCGTTATTAGCTGTGAACACGTGACATTTCAGATCAACGAGTGTGTCGTCAGGAACGGACCGCTCGCAACGCGTTGCTGATTTCTGCTTCTCTTGACATTCAGCCAGCCGTATGATAAACATTTGCTCATTTCCATTTTCCTTCTTTTTAGTGTCTTTACATTTCTCACAATTACACTTTTTATGCTTTTCTGTATTTTTTCCTCCTTATGTCCTTTTTCTAAAGTCAAATGTTCATGCTCGAGTGTAAAATGATTAAAGTGTTACGAAAATTTCAATGTTTCACCTCAGTTGCTTAGCAACTGCAATAACCTACGTCACACTACTTCGACGTAAATTTCTTAGCAACGACAATGATCTATGTTACATTACTCTGACGTCAGTTTCTTAGCAACGACAATGATCTACATGTAAACACTACTCTGATGTCAGTTGCTTACTAACGAATATGACCTACGTTACACTACTCTGATGTCAGTTGCTTAGCAACGACAATGATCTACGTTACACTACTCTGACGTCAGTTTCTTAGCAACGACAATGATCTACGTTACAGTACTCTGACGTCAGTTTCTTAGCAACGACAATGATCTACATTATACTACTCTGATGTCAGTTGCTTAGCAACGACAATGATCTATGTTACACAACTCTGACATCAGTTTCTTAGCAACGACAATGATCTACGTTACAGTACTCTGACGTCAATTTCTTAGCAACGACAATGACCTACGTTACAGTACTCTGACGTCAGTTTCTTAGCAACGACAATGATCTACGTTACAGTACTCTGACGTCAGTTTCTTAGCAACGACAATGATCTACATTACACTACTCTGATGTCAGTTACTTAGCAACGAATATGACCTACGTTACACTACTCTGACGTTAGTTTCTTAGCAACGACAATGATCTACGTTACACTACTCTGACGTCAGTTTCTTAGCAACGACAATGATCTACGTTACACTACTCTGACGTCAGTTTCTTAGCAACGACAATGATCTACGTTACAGTACTCTGACGTCAATTTCTTATCAACGAGAATGATCTACGTTACAGTACTCTGACGTCAGTTTCTTAGCAACGACAATGATCTACATTACACTACTCTGATGTCAGTTGCTTAGCAACGAATATGACCTACGTTACACTACTCTGACGTTAGTTTCTTAGCAACGACAATGATCTACGTCACACTACTCTGACGTCAGTTTCTTAGCAACGACAATGATCTACATCACACTACTCTGACGTCAGTTTCTTACCAACGACAATTTTCTACGTTACAGTACTCTGACGTCAGTTTCTTGCAACGACAATGATCTACGTTACAGTACTCTGACGTCAATTTCTTATCAACGAGAATGATCTACGTTACAGTACTCTGACGTCAGTTTCTTAGCAACGACAATGATCTACATTACACTACTCTGATGTCAGTTGCTTAGCAACGAATATGACCTACGTTACACTACTCTGACGTTAGTTTCTTAGCAACGACAATGATCTACGTTACACTACTCTGACGTCAGTTTCTTAGCAACGACAATGATCTACGTTACAGTACTCTGACGTCAATTTCTTATCAACGAGAATGATCTACGTTACAGTACTCTGACGTCAGTTTCTTAGCAACGACAATGATCTACATTACACTACTCTGATGTCAGTTGCTTAGCAACGAATATGACCTACGTTACACTACTCTGACGTTAGTTTCTTAGCAACGACAATGATCTACGTCACACTACTCTGACGTCAGTTTCTTAGCAACGACAATGATCTACATCACACTACTCTGACGTCAGTTTCTTACCAACGACAATTTTCTACGTTACAGTACTCTGACGTCAGTTTCTTGCAACGACAATGATCTACGTTACAATACTCTGACGTCAGTTGCTTAGCAACGAATATGACCTACTGTACGTTACAGTACTCTGACGTCAGTTTCTTAGCAACGACAATGATCTACATTATACTACTCTGATGTCAGTTGCTTAGCAACGACAATGATCTATGTTACACAACTCTGACATCAGTTTCTTAGCAACGACAATGATCTACGTTACAGTACTCTGACGTCAATTTCTTAGCAACGACAATGACCTACGTTACAGTACTCTGACGTCAGTTTCTTAGCAACGACAATGATCTACGTTACAGTACTCTGACGTCAGTTTCTTAGCAACGACAATGATCTACATTACACTACTCTGATGTCAGTTACTTAGCAACGAATATGACCTACGTTACACTACTCTGACGTTAGTTTCTTAGCAACGACAATGATCTACGTTACACTACTCTGACGTCAGTTTCTTAGCAACGACAATGATCTACGTTACACTACTCTGACGTCAGTTTCTTAGCAACGACAATGATCTACGTTACAGTACTCTGACGTCAATTTCTTATCAACGAGAATGATCTACGTTACAGTACTCTGACGTCAGTTTCTTAGCAACGACAATGATCTACATTACACTACTCTGATGTCAGTTGCTTAGCAACGAATATGACCTACGTTACACTACTCTGACGTTAGTTTCTTAGCAACGACAATGATCTACGTCACACTACTCTGACGTCAGTTTCTTAGCAACGACAATGATCTACATCACACTACTCTGACGTCAGTTTCTTACCAACGACAATTTTCTACGTTACAGTACTCTGACGTCAGTTTCTTGCAACGACAATGATCTACGTTACAGTACTCTGACGTCAATTTCTTATCAACGAGAATGATCTACGTTACAGTACTCTGACGTCAGTTTCTTAGCAACGACAATGATCTACATTACACTACTCTGATGTCAGTTGCTTAGCAACGAATATGACCTACGTTACACTACTCTGACGTTAGTTTCTTAGCAACGACAATGATCTACGTTACACTACTCTGACGTCAGTTTCTTAGCAACGACAATGATCTACGTTACAGTACTCTGACGTCAATTTCTTATCAACGAGAATGATCTACGTTACAGTACTCTGACGTCAGTTTCTTAGCAACGACAATGATCTACATTACACTACTCTGATGTCAGTTGCTTAGCAACGAATATGACCTACGTTACACTACTCTGACGTTAGTTTCTTAGCAACGACAATGATCTACGTCACACTACTCTGACGTCAGTTTCTTAGCAACGACAATGATCTACATCACACTACTCTGACGTCAGTTTCTTACCAACGACAATTTTCTACGTTACAGTACTCTGACGTCAGTTTCTTGCAACGACAATGATCTACGTTACAATACTCTGACGTCAGTTGCTTAGCAACGAATATGACCTACTGTACGTTACAGTACTCTGACGTCAGTTGCTTAGCAACGATAATGAGGTGGTCACATTATTCTATCGTCACTTCCTTGGCAACGGATAATTCAGATGGAACACAGAAATTCCATTGTAAATACTTATACAAAAAATTATATGATATATATTCAATAAAGAAATAAAGAAAAAGTAAGTAATAAAACACATAAATTGCATTAAATTTATTTCACTCTGATTCACATAAACAATCCTTATAAATAAGAACCAATTCGTTAAAAATCTTGTTATCACAATAACAGCCAACAGAGTGCATTAACGTTTCACGTAATTACAGAGTTCCTATAATTCTCCCGTCACCTTTTCTTCGAATTTTCAATTTTCGATATTTCACTTTTTCTGTTACCTTATCTTCTTTATTTATCCTGATATATTCCCCTTTCCCATATCCCTCATATTTCTCATACTTCTCCTCATCCTCGTAATACTCAATCTCATTTTTCTCTCCACATTCCTCATTCATTTTCATTGTCTTGTTCCTCATCATATTTCTTAATTACAGAAACTGCTCTTTTTCCTCTAATTCTGTTGGAAAAACGTAGGCCTATAATAAAAATTTGTTTGAAAAGGCGACTGGATTATCCAACAAATTTGATCCATTCCAAATTGTAAGTTTTTAGAATTTTTTACCAGATTTATAAATACTCTTTAATGAAATTCTATAATAAAAATAGATTGAAATTTGTAGCTCAACCACATGAACATAATACAAAACATGAAATGAAATTTTTAATTTGGTTGAACCTAAATGCATCACATCTGCTGCTTTGCTACACAGTACAAATTATGGTCCACGTCTATATAATTCGATAATAAAATTTCATTCAGAATTGGCTACTTTAAACAACGAAACGATTTGCCGTGCTATAATATTATTTTATGTTCGACCATGCCGAAATGTAGTAATTATACACCTGGTAGCAGACCTTTAAAGCATGTCATTAAAGTACACCTACTCATTAAAGGTCAGGTCTTTCAGCCAATGACGACTCAGGTTACAACTGTTCAGCCAATGACAGGTCAGCTTTCTACCGTTATAAAACCGCAAGTATCGATTATTCTCGGATATGCAATCGAAAGAGAATTAGCGAAAAGTCACGGAGGCTGGAAATTCAATACTGTCGCAGAAGGTTATGTTCTGTTACTATAATAATTAGCGTTAATTGTAAATAATATTCAAATAAATTCAATTTATCATCTCGTTTTTCAATGTCTAATTTAATTTCAATGCTATTTCTGTAGGTTCTTATGGCCTAGCAAGGTCAATGTGGACATCTGTTCCTCGGAAAAAATCAATACTTTCGCGTCTGCGCACATCTCACAACATACGGGACATTGGTCAAGGTCAGATACAAAGAAAATTAATAATATCAAGTTAGAAATATGGTCGAGCATAAAAAGTCGTATGAAACTCGCCTATAATGGTAATTAAGAAGCTCGTATGAAAATTATGAAACTCGCTTGCGCTCGTTTCATAAATATCCATACTCGCTTCTTAATTACCTTCATTATAGGCTCGTTGCATAATGTACTATTAATACATCATTGTTGTTATGGCAACTCCTTTCTTCATAGACCATGACATCAATCATTACAATTTGTTATTTCGTTGATTTTTTACTCGCTTGCACTCGTTTCATAAACATTGACTCATGCCATAAAGTATAACGCCATAAACTTTTTTCATTATATACCATTTATTTAATAGGATAATTCAATTTCCAACATTTGATAATATTCTTTTCACCCTCAACTTCTTGACATAACTCTCCTTTATGTTTTTCAGTCTCACACAAAGTTGCACTCCAAACCAGTGCAGTACACACATCTAGTCTTCAGCACGTGAAGCTAAGTGGTCTTGTCATGCTGGTATAGTTTAACGTAATGTATTATAATGTATCTTGAGCCAACTCCCATGCCATGAATATTATAATTCGTGAGCTGAATACGTCCGAAGCTCGATGAAAGGCACGGGCCCAGCTTCTCTATCATGGCAGATGCTTGGATTACAGTGACTTAAATTTCGTCCGGCTTGTTTTGATTGAGTTGTCATGGCTCCGTCATGGTCAATTTTTCCCCAGGAAGGGATCTCAGGACAAGGAGGAAAACAAACTAAACGTTGAAGCCATTTAGTGTACTACGGTTCTCATTTTAAACTACAAATACAGCGGCCTGGACTTCGAATCCAGGCGATATATCACGGGCACTGGATATCTAGCATTGAGTTGTGCCATCTCATCTCTTAATCAAAGGATTCCGCTGTTTGTAAACATGGAAAGAAACTTTATAATTCTGGATAGAAGGGCACATTTAGATCAGGTTACCTATAGTAATGTCACAAGAGGTCTATGATTTATCTGGGAACGCTCAGACCTCAAGTGACATTTATTAAGACTATTTCGTGAATAAAATAAAAATGTAAATAATGCACATATCACTAAAATTCGCTCACAAAATGCTAATAACTGTATATTTATTAATACTTACCCATTCAGACATTGAGAAATTGAAATAGAAGAATATCCATTACTGCAATAAAGAAATTGGATGTTATGCAAATCTAGTCGTTCAGGTAAAGCTTCCCGTAAAGCAGATTTCAATAATTTCAAGGGAAAAATTGTTCCGGGGCCGGATATCGATCCCAGGACCTCTGGTTGAACGTACCAGCGCTCTGCCAACTGAGCTACCCGGGAACTCCACCCGACACCTTCTCAACTTTTCCCTTTATATCCACACAACTCGCGTGGGCTGACGAAACGCCAGAGACCCACATCGAGTGCACACAAACTCTGTGTGACTTGGAATTGTGGTTTTCTGTTAAGGTACACAGTGACGTATATATTATGCAAATCTATTCTTTCAGGTAAAGCTCCCTGTAAAGCAGATTTGAATAATTTCAAGGGAAAAATTGTTCCGGGGCCGGGTATCGATCCCGGGACCTCTGGTTGAACGTACCAGTGCTCTGCCAACTGAGCTACCCGGGAACTCCACCCGACACCGTCTCAACTTTTCCCTTTATTTCCACACAACTCGCGTGGGCTGACGAAACGCCAGAGACCCACATCGAGTGCACACAAACTCTGTGTGACTTGGAATTGTGGTTTTCTGTTAACGTACACAGTGACTTATATATTATGCACTCGATGTGGGTCTCTGGCGTTTCGTCAGCCCACGCGAGTTGTGTGGATATAAAGGGAAAAGTTGAGACGGTATCGGGTGGAGTTCCCGGGTAGCTCAGTTGGCAGAGCGCTGGTACGTTCAACCAGAGGTCCCGGGATCGATACCCGGCCCCGGAACAATTTTTCCCTTGAAATTATTCAAATTGGATGTTATTCAGTAATGCCAATTGAGAAAAGCGAAATGCAGTTTTAACAATATTAATTACATGTACTGCGTTTTTCTCTGGTTATTATAACAGAAATATATTTTTATTACTATTATAGTTTATTATTATAGTTTAATTGAAACATTTTATAATTTAATTAAAAATAACCTGATTAATAAATCACCGTAATTTAATTAACAGTGGTTGAAAACGTAGTTATCAGATCTCAATGAAGGAGTGACAGTTTCTTTAGATACAATGCACTTGGAATTAGAAGATGAAGATATAATACGCTGATTATTTTGTTCAGGAATTTAGATTTCGAGATAAATTTGTAACCATAACAGTGAAATAATACGTTTATTATATTGCTCAGGAATTTAGATTTTGAGATAATTTTATAACCACAACAATGATTTAGTCACGTTGATTATATTATTCATAGAATTTAGCTTTTTATGATAATTTTATAACCACAACAATGATATATTACGTTGATTATGTTGTTCAGGAATTTAGATTTTGAGATACTTTTATAACCACAACAATCATTTAACTACAACAATGATATAATACGTTGATTATGTTGTTCAGGAATTTAGATTTTGAGATACTTTTATAACCACAACAATCATTTAACCACAACAGTGATATAATACGTTGATATGTTGTTCAGGAATTTAGATTTTGAGATACTTTTATAACCACAACAATCATTTAACCACAACAATGATATAATACGTTGATTATGTTGTTCAGGAATTTAGACTTTGAGATAATTTTATAACCATAACAATGATTTAATGATGTTGATTATATTATTCATAGAATTTAGCTTTTTATGATAATTTTATAACCACAACAATGATATAATACGTTGATTATGTTGTTCAGGAATTTAGATTTTGAGATACTTTTATAACCACAGCAATCATTTAACTACAACAATGATATAATACGTTGATTATGTTGTTCAGGAATTTAGACTTTGAGATAATTTTATAACCATAACAATGATTTAATGATGTTGATTATATTATTCATAGAATTTAGCTTTTGATGATAATTTTATAACCACAACAATGATATAATACGTTGATATTTTGTTCAGGAATTTAGATTTTGAGATACTTATATAACCATAACAATGATTTAATGATGTTGATTATATTATTCATAGAATTTAGCTTTTGATGATACTTTTATAACCACAACAATCATTTCACCACAAATAATATAATACGTTGATTATGTTGTTCAGGAATTTAGACTTTGAGATAATTTTATAACCATAACAATGATTTAATGACGTTGATTATATTATTCATAGAATTTAGATTTTGATGATAATTTTATAACCACAACAATGATATAATACGTTGATCATGTTGTTCAGGAATTTAGATTTTGAGATACTTTTATAACCACAACAATAATTTAATGACGTTGATTATATTATTCATAGAATTTAACTTTTGATGATAATTTTATAACCAAAAGAATGATGTAATACGTTGATTACATTGTTCAGGAATTTAGATTTGGAGATAATTTTATTACCACAACAGTGGTTTAATAACCTTGGTTATATTATTCAGAAAATTTAGCTTTTGATGATAATTTTATAAACACAACGTTGATTTAATGACGTTGATTATATAATAATAATAATAATAATAATAATAATAATAATAATAATAATAATAATAATACTCTATTGTCAGAATAAAAATGCATATTGATTTTTTTAATATAAGAACTCTCTAGCACCCCCAGAAAATTTTTATAATCACAACATTATTCAGGGAATTCAGCTTTTGATGATAATTTTATAATGATGATTTAATGATGTTGATTATATTATTCAGATAATTTATCTTTGATGATAATTTTATAACCACAATAACGGTTTACACGATCATGATTATTAAATAGATAATTTATATTTTGACGATGATAAAATGTCTAACGCTGACAGTAAGATGCTGATGAAGTAACGCGTGGCTCCAGTCGGAGACTGCAGCAGGAGGACCTGCATCAGGCTGGTTCCACGTATCTGCTGCAGCAGGTGATGGTTTATTTGGTTTCCTGCATTAATCGGGTAAGTAGAGCCAAGGCCTCTTGGAGAACAAAAAATAAACATTCGGTTTAAATTGCTGACCGAACTTTTGTGGTGACGGCGTTGAACCTTCGGGCGGCTTGAGTCACGAACCTCCCGCCGTCAAGTTAATACAAAAACCAGAAACAATATGCGGGTAAATTAATGGCGGACATGTGGCCGCTAATAACGGGCGCGTGCTCATGTGCAGGTAATAGAGATCTCAGGCACGAATCCTGAACCCACGCCCTACGCTTCATTATGAGTCCAGCTTTCATATCTCTAAATAATTCCACATTTGTGTATATTTATCTACCAAATGAAATTAATATTCTATATAGGATGGAAGTTATATAAACTTGCAGATTGAAGGATGGGAATAGAATGCATTAAAATAGGCCAAAATAAAAACCTGTTAGGCGTTTTGATATTAAGTACAGGGTTAATTAGAAAATTAGACTGAAAGTTTGCGTAATTTGGCAACAGCGCGTCGCCGGCCCACGTAAGAAAGCACACACGCATTCGGTCTGAACAGCAGAGTTGTCCACAGCTGTGGAGTAACGGTTGAAATGCCTGACCGTGAAACAATTGGGCCTGGGTTCAAATCGTGATTGGAACAAGTTACTCGGTTTGAGGATTTTTCCGGAGTTTTCCCTCAACTCAAGAGCAAATGCTGGGTAATTTTCGGCATTGGACCCTAGACTCATTTCGCTGGCATTATCACCTTCAACTCATTCAGACGCTATACAGGGTGTTTCCGAGGTGGTGTTACAAACTTTCGGGGAAGATGGCGAAGGGCTCATGTATCAGTTTGAGATAAGGAACCGTGGTCCGGAAATGACCGAGTCGAAAGTTACAAGCAAAAATAGTTGTGTGGAAATGAAATAATTTTATTCCTCTGTACATCTTATTTATGTGTATTTATCTGTACATCTTACACATACTGTATTCATCTGACGTTGTTTACGTTGTCTACTTACAGTATTCCATTCAGTGCGCTGTCTGAGGAATGGGGACAGGAAACTACACTAAAGCAATGCAGATAGCGTAATGTGTAACGGACATGGTCGGTCCTGATATGTAGACAGCAGTGTATGTGTACAAGTTGCAGTGTCCAATCGATCAGTCCTAGTGAAATGGAGGAGTACACGAGAGCGGAATATGCAGACCTGATTTTAGAATACGGATGAGCCATGGGAACAGTAGACAAGCTCACAGATTGTATCGGGACAAGTACCCACGTAGGAGACATCCGGCCCATATCATCTTTCCACGACTGTTCCGAAGGTTAAGGAAAGGAGGGCACGTGGTGCCAAATTACAATTCCATTTCCACACAACTATTTTTGCTTATAACTTTCGACTCAGTCATTTCCGGACCATGGTTCCTATCTCAAATTGATACATGTGCCCTTCGCCATCATCCCTGTAAGTTTGTAACACCACTTCGGAAACACTCTGTATAATGGTCGTCTAGTTTAAATAGAAGGAAATACGGATTGTTTCATGTATAGTGACATGTTAGAAAAGAATATAGTGATACATGAAGGAAAAATATGCCACGTGATTAGATTTTTCAGCAGGACAATGATCCAGAAACACGTATCCAGTCATTTAAAAATTTCTTTGTACACAAAAATTAAAATTTTGGATTGGCCAAGGCAGAGTGTGGATCTTAATCCTATTGAATATCTCTGACATGAATTGGATCGACTTGTTCCTCGTAGATGTTACACAAAGAGGCATCAGTTCTTTGCTGCCTTATTGGAAGAATGGTAACAACTTCTGCTCGGGCGACTGCAAAATCTTGTGGATTCAATGGCAAACGGATGTGCTGCTTTGATCAAAGCTCGGGGTGTGCAACGAAATACCGTTTTTTTTCTCAGAGTTTATAATATTTTTGTTTTATCATTACATACTTGGACTTGCAAATTACTTTTGATTCAGAAGTATTTTCAATTATTTTTTACGCAAGATAACTCTGTATTTTCTTTTGACAAGATTAGCTCCGTGCGTATATGAAATTATTGAGGATCATCAGTGCGGTTTTAGGCGTAATAGATCGACTATTGATCAGATTTTTTGTATTCGACAGATAATGGAGAAAAAATGGGGTATAAGGGTACAGTACATCAGTTAATCATAGATTTCAAAAAGGCATATAACTCGGTTAAGAGGGAAGTACTATATGATATTCTTATTGAATTTGGTATTCCCAAGAAACTAATTCGATTAATTAAAATGTGTCTCAGTGAAACATACAGCAGAGTCCGTATAGGTCAGTTTCTATCTGATGATTTTCCAATTCACTGCGGGCTAAAGCATGGAGATGCACTATCACCTTTACTTTTTAACTTCGCTCTAGAATATGCCATTAGGAAAGTTCAGGATAACAGGCAGGGTTTGGAATTGAACGGGTTACATCAGCTTCTTGTCTATGCGGATGACGTGAATATGTTAGGAGAAAATCCACAAACGATTAGGGAAAACACGGGAATTTTACTTGAAGCAAGTAAAGCGATCGGTTTGGAAGTAAATCCCGAAAAGACAAAGTATATGATTATGTCTCGTGACCAGAATATTGTACGAAATGGAAATATAAAAATTGGAGATTTATTCTTCGAAGGGGTGGAAAAATTCAAATATCTTGGAGCAACAGTAACAAATATAAATGACATTCGGGAGGAAATTAAACGCAGAATAAATATGGGAAATGCGTGTTACTATTCGGTTGAGAAGATTTTATCATCTAGTCTGCTGTCAAAAAATCTGAAAGTTAGAATTTATAAAACAGTTATATTACCGGTTGTTCTGTATGGTTGTGAAACCTGGACTCTCACTCTGAGAGAGGAACATAGGTTAAGGGTGTTTGAGAATAAGGTGCTTAGGAAAATATTTGGGGCTAAGAGGGATGAAGTTACAGGAGAATGGAGAAAGTTACACGACGCAGAACTGCACGCATTGTATTCTTCACCTGACATAATTAGGAACATTAAATCCAGACGTTTGAAATGGGCAGGGCATGTAGCACGTATGGACGAATCCAGAAATGCATATAGAGTGTTAGTTGGGAGACCGGAGGGAAAAAGACCTTTAGGGAGGCCGAGACGTAGATGGGAAGATAATATTAAAATGGATTTGAGGGAGGAGGGATATGATAGAGACTGGATTAATCTTGCACAGGATAGGGACCGATGGCGGGCTTATGTGAGGGCGGCAATGAACCTTCGGGTTCCTTAAAAGCCATTTGTCAGTAACTAAGTAAGCAAGATAACTCTGTTTAAACTAAATGTATTTTCGTACTAAATGGATTAGAAATCCAGACTTTTCAATTATCCACTGGCATTTTTTTTGTATTCATTACTTACCTTTATTTAATTGCGACATATGCTTTCTACAAAATACTTTTGAGCGGTACTGTACGTGTTAATCTTTTAATTTAATTTGGAAGAAGACGTCCATTTTATTGAAACATTGGAAAGAAATAAATCATTTTTATCCGTTTCTCTAATGACAAGAGTGAAAATCAGAATCATACGGATAGTATTTATTGAGTATTTTATTAATGTTATTAATGATCGGATCTCGGTGAGACGACGAGCTACGGCCTGTGTTCAGTCAGGAAATGAACACTTTGAACAGTTCATCTAAGAAAATGCACACAGAATACATCACAATCATACCAGCAAACAAGTGTACTGCAGTGCGCTCTGATCATACTTGCAAGCATTTCCGCACCCATGTTAATTAACCGTATTTTCTTCTATCAACATAAAGAATCTCTACTTGAAGTTTGACCATCTTTTTTCGTTACACCCTGTATACTTTTATTTCTCTTCGTTTCTTCATATTCTAATATTATTATGTTATAGAGAGAAGTATTTGATTAAATCATCAGCCCTCCAGTGAGGGTGACCACAAGGATCCTGAATACACAACAGTTATGTTTTTTCAGTCGATTAATTAAAAGAAAAATACTAAATTTTGGATTTGGGATCCGCTTGATGCCAAAATGTCATATTGACAAAATTATCTTACTTGAAAATATAAATGATATGTAAAGAGTCCCTAAGAATTTGCAATAAGATGTTTTGTATTTGAAAGATTTGGAATTTTAATTTCACTAATAGTTGGCAGGTAAACTGTGGAAGGGAACCTCTCGCTTCAAATAACATACCTTTGACGACTCATAATTGAAGGGTTCAGAATCATAGTGAGCCAAGCGCCATTTACTAAAACCGTAGAAAACAAGGGTTAAAAAAGAAGTTATTACCATAATTTAATGGAAACATATGAAGGGTACACGGGAAAAACGAACAAAGTCACAATTCTGTTAAGGGTGATGTCGTTATCTATTTCACTGTAATACTACTAACTGTATTGTTATTTTTACCAAAAGTGGTAAAGGAGACTTAAAACCACGGATACACTCATGATTTCCTTTATTCCAAGTAGAAACACCAATAAACTTTGCAGTAATATACTGAAATAGATCATTATCTGATCCTTAATGGAAATGTGACATTGTTCGTCACCCATTTTTCCCGTGGACCCTTCATATAGCAAGTAAAATAAAGTATACACATTAAAACTAAATGATATGTCAATCTTCATTAAACTGTGGTATTCATTTAACTTTAACTCTTGCTTTCTCCGTCTTTAATAAATGGCGCTTGGCCCACTATGGCTAAGAACCCTTCAATTATACAATTATTCTAACCACATTTTCCTTTGTATGAATATCCTTGTACAAACACTTGCGATGCCACACTTTGACTACTGCGATATTATATTAAGTAACCTCAATGCAAATTTGAGCAGCAGGCTACAACGTGTGCATAATGCATGCGTCCGTTATATTTGTAATATTCGTAAGTATGATCGTGTTTCCGCGTCTTTCCAAACTCTGTCTTGGCTAAGGCTAAGCGATCGACGAGCCCTGCATTCTCTTGTTCTCTTATTTCAAATTCTGCGCACCGCTACCCCAATCTATTTAGCTTCTCGTTTTCAAAATTTATCCGCATATCATCAGCTAAGTACAAGATCTCATCATAACAATTTACTCATTATACCCTACCACAAGACATCTTTATATTCTGCATCTTATACAGTTTCAGTTGCTAGAAATTGGAACTCGCTTCCGAGTGATGTAAGGGGTTGTTGGACAATAACTTCATTTAGGTCAAAATTGCATAAATTCTTACTTAACAGATTAATTGCTGATTAATATTTATTACTTATAATGAAACTAACATCTGTCCATTCTTATTATTATTATTATTATTATTATTATTATTATTATTATTATTATTATTATTATTATTATTATTATCATCATCATCATTAATTTCTCTAAATAGATTTACAAAACCTCTAATGGCAATTACATTAATATTCTCATTATAGAAATAGAAATATATATATTCTCCCTGTAACATAGTCCTAGTAAGCTTATATTAAATTAATTTGCATCATTTTACTAGCTATTTCAAATATTAAATTAATTATAATTTATTAAATTAAATTAGCTCATAAATTAAGTTACTACTTTACCCTTTAGATTTATCTAAATTTAAATAAATATGTAGGGAAGAATATTGCTGAAGAACCTTTTAATTGCAATGTAAATATTTGTAATTTAAATTTATGTAATAATAATAATAATAATAATAACAATAATAATTTATTTTAGCTGGCAGAGTTAAGGCCGTAAGGCCTTCTCTTCCACTCAACCAGCAAAAAGTGTATATACATATGCATGAACTTACAAAGAATCCAACAATTTGATTTAGATGAGAGTTACATGTATACAAAAGTTATTTACAAATTAAACAACAAAATACTATGAACTATTAATTAAACACTGAAATAAACTGTGTAGCAGAATTAAACTAAAATACATAGAATGTTAATATATTTCAAATAATATTAGATAATATGTATTGTATTGATTAAGGCTGGTTGAGTGGAAGAGAAGGCCTTATGGCCTTAACTCTGCCAGCGAAAATAAAACATTATTATTATTATTATTATTATTATTATTATTATTATTATTATTAATATATGTTCTAGGTCTATGGACATTATGGAAATATTTATCTTAGAATCACATTTATAGAAGTCTGAAAATACAGTAATTGTTTTGAATAGCCATATCACATTTTTAAATATAATCGAAGACCTCCCTCGAGGAGGATGTAACATCAAATTAATGAAAAATGTGACTTCGGTGGAAAAACTAATTTTGAAGCATTTATTTACAATAATAAATAAATTTAACCAATATCTGAATAAACTTGTATTCTTGATTGATCAAATACTTCTGCTAATAAATATAGGCCTAAATAAATATGTATACCCCTGAAATTATTTTTTTTCTCCTGAAACGTGTGTAATAGATTTGTTGGTTACACCCTTATTCGAGGGAGGTCTTCAATTGCAACGCGGTATTAAACATAGAACTAGCATTTGAAGTCTGTTTTAGTTTTTATATATTCATCTTATGAAAGATAGGAATAAAGCATACAAAACATTGAGGGACAAAATACGATGAATATCTGTTCTTGGTAAGGAAGTCCCTTAAAACGCAGCTGCCAGGAAGAACACACCAAGACGCGAGCATAATATACAATCAAATTCGGGGGTAACGACTTCAGTTTACATTATTTTACCCCATACATCTGTTGTGTTTTACTTCCCTTTTCATATACTTGTCTCGGAACACCCGTATGATCTTGGTCCTTTTATCTATATTATCCCCCCTTTGCCGCAATCATTGATTAGTCAAGTGTCTTAGACGTTTATAGCTTTCCTAACGAGCTAGCTGCCTTACTCGCACGTTAACTTAACGACTATAGTATCGGCTTTCCACGCTGAAGCACCATCGGAGATTGAAACTCCGGTCGTCTAGGTGAAAGGCCGTCACCAGCTACGGTTCTTCTACACATCTTAAATTTATGATACGGGATCCATAACTTTATTTATCCACTTTTATATCACTAATAAAGTGTTGTAAAACATTCATTACGCTACTAGGTAGGTAATAATACTGCTATTACCAAACTGGAATTTAATTGATTTAATATGTATATGTATTTGTATGATTTAAATTATTAAAATTGAAATTGTATTTTTATATCACTAATAAAAGTGTTGTAAAAGCATTCATTACGCTACTAGGTAGGTAATAATACTGCTATTACCAAACTGGAATTTAATTGATTTAATATGTATATGTATTTGTATGATTTAAATTATTAAAATTGAAATTGTATTTTTAAAGTTAATTTATTCCTATAATTTTTTTTTCATCCAAGCCATCAGAAACCTACTGGAAATTCATTAAATACCTGAAATGTTTATATACTGACATAGATGTTATTATTCAAATTAATGGGTTTTTGACGTCTCCCATTTCTGTTAATCGGTCCATTCGGCAAGGATGTCCTGCCTCCATGGTGCTTTTCGCCCTTGCTCTCAATCCATTACTCTATTTATTACATCAACAGATTACAGGTATCCGGCTTCAAAATGTTAGAATAGCAGTAACAGCATATGCCGATGATGTCAATGTATTACTGGCTAATGAAGAAGATTCCCGAAAAATGTAGGAGGTTCTCCAACCCTTTACAAATGCATCTGGTCTACAAATAAACACAAATAAATCTCATGCTTTGCCCATTGGAGTTTGGGTCTCGGAACCGTTTTTAGCTACATTACCCATTGTAGAACAAGTTAAAATTTTGGGTATTTATTATCATAGGATTCCAAATACCATGTCGTGTTTGAACTGGAAAATGGTTGTTCAGTCCATTAAAGGACTAGCACAAAGCTATAAATGGAGGTCTTTTAGTCTGTATGAACGAGTCTGGTATCCGCTCTACGACACCCTCGAGGAAAATTCCATGCAGTATTCATCGATTTCTCAAAAGCATTTGATAAACTGAACAGGAGCATCATCTCCTCAAAATTAGAGTCCATAGCCATGGAAAATAAAGACCTCACATGCCTGATCCAGAACATTCTGAGTAGTAACAGTGTACAGATCTCAGACAGCATAACCTTGTCAACAAACATCACTCAAACAAATGGAGTGCTGCAGGGAGACCCCCTCAGTCCTCTATTATTTAACATCGCCACCCACGACGTCGTAAAATCAATAAGAGAAGAATCTACAGATGTCACGATCTATATCTATGCCGACGACATGGTCCTGTGATCTCATGACAGGAGTGAACTCCAAAAAGCAACCTACGCGCTGGAAAAGTGGGCTGACCAAAATGAGCTGGAGATAAACATGCAGAAAACCGAGCACATGATATTCAGGAAAGGGGGGAAGATATCCCAAGAAGACAAAATCTTCCTGAAACAAGAACCTCTACAAACAGTAAACCAGGCCAAATACCTCGGACTGACACTACAGACCACAACAAATTCATTCAGGGTACACACCAAGCAAAGAGCTACAGCAGCCACAAAAGCCATTCATGACATCAGAGAACTAACCAAGCTATCTCTCAAAACAGCGATGATCATCTTCCACACCAAGATAGTCCCCATACTGACATACGGACTAGATCTAACGTGGGACAAACTGCGCACGAAAGACCTCCATACCCTAGAGAACGTCAAGGCTCGCTTCTTGAAGGCTGCACTAGGAGTATCAAAACACACTCTATCCAGGCTGGTGTACGTGCTCGCCCACGAGACCTTCTTGATAGAAGAACTCAGAACAAAACTAGATCTGCCCTCCACTTCCAACTGGAAGAAAGGACTAGACGAGAGGATAAGGAAGAGGGAAGGCATCTGGGAGGATTTATACACAACGGAGGCCATGATAAACCGGACCTGGACAGACACGAACCAGAAGCTCCGCCACTTCGTGACATCGCTGGCGGTTCATGGATACCACCACAAGATATGCAGAATTCAGTCTTTCCACAAACCGGACGACAACTGTGTGTGTGTCCTATGCAACAAGACATGTGATAGATACCATATCCTAGTCTGTGGGAATCGGCAGCTATCAGTCATTAACTTTGTTCAATCCAAGTGACTTTCATTTATGCACAATTTGTGCGCTTTATTATTATTATTATTATAATTTTTTTTCCTTGACCCACTTTTTGTCAAATAATTATCTTTGTGTTAAGTATGTGTTTAGACAACTCCCTGAGCACGAGTTTGTACTCTTCCAGAGAAGAATTAAAACTGTATTTTTGTACATGTTATTTTACTAACAATCGACAATAAACAATGAACAATGTAATGTGAACCATATATTAAATAATAGTACATTATGCAACGAGCCTATAATGGTAGTAATTAAGACGCAAGTATGTTTGTTTATGAAACGAGCGCAAGCAAGTTTCATAATTTTCATACGAGCGTCTTAATTACCATTATAGGCAAGCTTCATACGACTTTTTATGCTCGACCATATTTCTAACTTGAAATTATTCAAAATTAGGTCTTCTTATGGTTATGTGTGAACTGACCTGAATTGTGAGATGTGCGCAGACGCGAAAGTATTGATTTTTTCCGAGGCCGAATGTCATTGATCTTGGCAGAGAATAAGATGAACATTAGTCTGATATAACCTGGAAATTGATTTAGAATTGAAAAACGAGATGACAAATTGAATTTATTTATTATTTACAATTAACGCTAAGTATTATAGTAACAGAACATAACCTTCTGCGACAGTATTGGATTTCCATCATCCGTGACTTTTCGCTAATTGTCTTTCGATTGCATATCCGAGAATAATCGATACTTGCGGTTTTATAACGGTACAAAGCTGACTTGTCATTGGCTGAACACCTGAACTTTAATGACTAGGTGTACTTTAATGACATGCATTAAAGGACTGCTACCAGGTGTATAATTACTACATTTCGGCATGGTCGAGCATAAAGTATAATAATGTATTTATATAATAATAATACAGAAAATATAATACTTACTTACTTACTTACTTACTTACTTACTTACTTATTTACTTACTTACTTACTGGCTTTTAAGGAACCCGGAGGTTCATTGCCGTCCTCACATAAGCCCGCCATTGGTCCCTATCCTGAGCAAAATTAATCCGTTCTCTATCATCATATCCCACCTCCCTCAAATCCATTTTAATATTATCTTCCCATCTACGTCTCGGCCTCCCCAAAGGTCTTTTTCCCTCCGGCCTCCCAACTAACACTCTATATGCATTTCTCGATTCGCCCATACGTGCTACATGCCCTGCCCATCTCAAACGTCTGGATTTAATGTTCCTAATTTATGTCAGGTGAAGAATACAATGCGTGCAGTTCTGTGTTGTGTAACTTTCTCCATTCTCCTGTAACTTCATCCCTCTTAGCCCCAGACATTTTCCTAAGCACCTTATTCTCGAACACCCTTAATCTCTGTTCCTCTCTCAAAGTGAGAGTACAGAACATATAATACAGAATAATACATCAGACTACAGAAATATAATTACAACAATAAAAAATAGAAATAAAATAATGTAGGTCTATCAATATAAAAAAAGAGGATACAATAATATTAAACATTACGACGAAGTGAAGAGAAACGAATAGAAGCATTTGAAATGTGGATATGGAGAAGAATTGAACGTGTGAAATGGACAGACACAATAAGAAATGGAGCTATGGTGGAAAGATTGGGTGAAGAAAGAATAATGCTGAAACTGATCAGGAAGAGAAAAGGAATTGGTTGGGTCACTGACTGAGAAGAAACTGCGTACTGAAGGATGGTGTGGAAGGAATGGTGAACGGGAGAAGAGTTCGGGGCGAAGAAATCAGATGATAGACGGCATTAAGATATATGGATCATATGAGGAAACGAAGAGGAAGGCAGAAAATAGGAAAGATTGGAGAAAGCTGGGTTTACAGTGAAAGACCTGCCCTTGAGCTAATGAATAAATGAAACAGAATATTATAATCTGTCCTTAAATCCCAACATTAGCTATCATTATGTTTTTTTAATATGTGATAATTGCTGCAAGGATAAGTTTCCCATTAAAATAAGCATTTCCACTTTGTTGGGCCGCAGACGGTTTGAGTTTTCAGTTTGAGAAAACAGTCTTTCTGAGGAAACTGATGATCCCAGTGAACACAGATATTTCCTGACCAAATTACTTAATTGTAGTTAAATGATATATGATAAAAGAAACGGTTAAGTGAAAGCAAAATACTGAATTTGTTTAGTTACGAGCACATGCCTGAAATTTGCACACTAATTAAATAGGGGTGTAATAAAAAAATGCACTTGATCTGGTAAGGTAGAGTTATTAAGGAACATTATCTTGCATAATTTTGTAGATTAATGGAGGTCATCAAAACTGGTTCCAGCCAATCTCATTATAAAGGGACGCTATCCTTCCCGAACCTACTCCACCATCTATGCGAGAGATGTAGAACGCTTTTACTCTACACTAGAAGAGTACAGGGGAAGAACAATCAAAGCCACAATTCTCTTATTGTGATCTCATGTAGTAATTCTGTATATTACGCAAAATTTATTACTATTCATAATGAAATAGTAAGAAAGGATTACTGTATCCATGGTGATAATTGTTTACCAGTTTTGATACAAAAAGCATTGAAGTTTGCAGTAATATTGCTACTGAATTAGATGATATCACCGTTATGAGAATTGTGACTTCGATTGTTTTTCCTGTGTACTCTTCACTTGGTTTCAAAGGGAAGAGCTGTTCGTTTACGATTCAAAGGAATACTTGGCATCACGGACTGCGATGAGTTGTGAACGATAACGATTCGTAATGTGTGATTGAATCGTTGGAATCGACTCCTGAAAAAAGAAGTCCACACCTGTGGAGTAACGGTCAGCGCGTCTGGCCGCGAAACCAGATGGCCCGGGTTCGATTCCCGGTCGGGGCAAGTTACCTGGTTGAGGTTTTTTCCGGGGTTTTCCCTCAACCCAATATGAGCACATGCTGGGTAACTTTCGGTGTTGGACCCCGGACTCATTTCACCGCCATTATCACCTTCATCTCATTCAGACGCTAAATAACCTAAGCTGTTGATAAAGCGTCGTAAAATAACCCACTTAACCTGAAAAAAGAATCGCGTTGTCAAACTCCAGTTGGAAACCCTTACCTTCCACTTTCTCGATACTGTCAACAATCGCCTGAAGTATCGATAGTATTGGAAACAATTTTACTGCCGATAGTTTCGATAGATGAAATCATAACTATCGATTGTAACGATAGTACTATCGACTATC
Source organism: Periplaneta americana (assembly GCF_040183065.1). NCBI lineage: Eukaryota > Metazoa > Arthropoda > Insecta > Blattodea > Blattidae > Periplaneta > Periplaneta americana. The sequence goes on from NC_091128.1 coordinate 166,050,249, forward strand.
GCCCATCACTAATTGAAAGATCTACTTTTAGAAACAGCTGTGTAATAGGTACATTCAATGAAGCGTTATAAAATGTGTTGAATGTGGATTGTATTGTGATAAACTGCCACAAGGTTGGTTAATCCTAAAATTTGTGCACCCCTAGCTCGGGATGAAGTTTTCGTGCTAATATCTGAATGTTACTCGAAGCATTTTATTACAGTTTTTCTAGAAATCATACTCGTGTACTTTGTCAACCTCATGTTGTGTTATCAGGTGGCATGGCGTGTGTACCCGCATGAGCGCAAACAAAAACAATACAAAAATAAAAAAAGAAAGAGAGAGAGAGAAGCAGCAGCCATGAGCTAATTGTCAGCTTTACTCAGAAATTCGGTCGCACTTTCCACAGCATTAATTACCTTAGCTTGCTGCCATTTTTGAACGCATTACATCTCTCCGTACAAGGGGGCTGCGCTTATCTTGTCATGATGCCCGCATCTTCCGCGAGACAGGCGGTGCGTGGTAACTGTGTTTGCAATACAACAGTTATAATGCGCACCGATCATTTACATGGGTTATTCCATTAATCTGAAAGTTTCTCGAACTGCTGCTCGGAGAAGACTCTTTCCAGAAAGGAGGCAGGCAGGCAGGCAGGCTTATCAGCGCTCCATCTCGTTCTCTCCATTTACAAACGTGGAGACTAATGCGAATTTTGCACTCAGCAGGGTAGGATTCAGACGTTTGCCTCCGACAGGGAAGCAAAACATACTCAGGGGACGAAAAATAACTGTCAGCTATGGTAGCTATACAGACGTGGACAAATTATTAGCAAAATTGAAGATTTTTATAATATATTTTTACAAAATATGATTTTTAAATTTGGACTGCAGTTGACATTTTTGTGTATTTCCAAATTATTAGCAAAATTGAAGATTTTTATAATATATTTTTACAAAATATGATTTTTAAATTTGGACTACAGTTGACATTTTTGTGTATTTCCAAATTATTAGCAAATTTGAAGATTTTTATAATCTATTTTTACAAAATATGATTTTTAAATTTGGACTGCAGTTGACATTTTTGTGTATTTCCAAATTATTAGCAAAATTGAAGATTTTTATAATATATTTTTACAAAATATGATTTTTAAATTTGGACTGCAGTTGACATTTTTGTGTATTTCCAAATTATTAGCAAAATTGAAGATTTTTATAATATATTTTTACAAAATATGATTTTTAAATTTGGACTACAGTTGACATTTTTGTGTATTTCCAAATTATTAGCAAAATTGAAGATTTTTATAATATATTTTTACAAAATATGATTTTTAAATTTGGACTACAGTTGACATTTTTGTGTATTTCCAAATTATTAGCAAAATTGAAGATTTTTATAATATATTTTTACAAAATATGATTTTTAAATTTGGACTACAGTTGACATTTTTGTGTATTTCCAAATAATTAGCCAAATTGAAGATTTGTATTGTATATTTTTCAAAATTTAACTCCTCAATTCGGACTGCATTGGATATTTTTGCATATTGACAAATTATTAGCAAAACTGAAAGTTTTTATTGTATATTTTTACAAAATTCGATTCTTAAATTTGGACTACAGTTGACATTTTGGATATTTCCAAATTATTAGCAAAACTGAAGATTTTTGTTTTATATTTTTACAAAATTTGACTCTTCAATGCAGTTGACATTTTTGCTAATTTACAAATTATTAGCAAAATTGAAGATTTTTATTATATATTTTTACAAAACTTGACTCTTCAATTTAAACTACAGTTGACATTTTTGCATATTTCTGTCTACTGTAATGATGGAAATATGCAAAATTGTCAACTGTAGTTTAAATTGAAAAGTCAAATTTTGTAAACGGAATTATCATAAAAATCGTCAATTTTGTTAATAATTTGTCCACGTCTGTATTACGTAATATGATAGGGTAGAATATACATCTATCTATACTAATAATAAATCTGTAGCCGAAATTTTTCTGGTAATTTTCGATTTTCCAAAAATGGTCCTAACATATATAATTAACCACCCTGAAACCGAAAATCGCATTTTTTAAATTTTTGTTTGTATGTCTGTCTGTATGTTTGTTACCTTTTTTTTTTTTAAACCTTGTTTACCAGCATGTTCCATTACAAAAATGCAATACTACATGCTAATAGACTACACATTACAATATTGCTAACTCTTCCGAATACAATGTATACACATTATCGCTAGCCTATTCTACTTTCCCTAAATATACTATTCACTACATGTTAACACCTGTGCTACTGTTGAAGCTGTTAAATTCTTTGTACAACACTATTTTAGTACCTATTCCTTTTCTATTTACAGATAAAAAAAATCAATACTATTGCTAATCATTTTAAAAACTATGTTTAGAAATATACTATTTAACGAATTAACCTACTTTCCCTAAATTTACTATTTACAACATTTTAACATCTATGCTACTGTTGGACCTTTTAAATACTTTATACAACACTATTTAAGAGCCTTTTCTGTTTACAAATTTAAAAAAAGTCTTTACTATTGCTAATACTTAAAAAAAAAACTATGTTTAGAACAATACTATTTAACAAATTAACCTATATTCCTTAAATTTACTATTTACAACGTTTCAACATCTACTGTATGGTACTGTTGAATCTTTTAAATACATTGTACATCACTATTTTAGAGCCTATTCTGTTTTTCTATTTACAAATTAAAAAAAACAATGAATACTATTGTTAATTCTTTTACAATCTATGTTTAGAAGTATACTATTTATAAAATTAATCTATTTTCCTTCAATTTACTATTTACAACGTATCAACATTGTTGAATGTTTTAAATACATTTATAACACTATTTTGGAGCCTATTCTGTTTTTCTGTTTACAAATTAAAAAAAAATCTATACTATTGTTAATACTTTTAATGTTTGTTACCTTTTCACGCGATAATGGCTGAACCGATTTATATGAAAATTGGAATATAAATTAAGTTCGTTGTAACTTAGATTTTAGGCTACATGGCATTCAAAATACTTCATTTGAAAGGGGGGTTATAAGGGGGCCTGAATTAAATAAATCGAAATATCTCGCTTATTATTGATTTTTATGAAAAACGTTACATAACAAGAGTTTCTTCAAACATGATTTCCGATAAGTTTTATTCTTTACAAAATTTTGATAGGACTGATATTTAATGAGATAAATGAGTTTTAAAATTAAAATAACGCCATCTAAGACGGTGCAATGAATTAAGAACAAATTTATTTATTTTATTTATTTAAATTCAAATATACAGAATAAAGAAATATAATTACAAAGCAAACAAAGAGAAATACAAATAAAATAATACAAGCAATATAAAAGGAAGATACAGTAGTATTAACAAAATTTGAGACCGAATGAGCAGCGCTCGTGCTCGGTCGCAGTTCAGATATAATATTAAAATTAAAAAAAAAATAATAATATAAATAAATAAGTAAAATAAAATAGGAACTAAAATATAATTACAGCGGCAATGGAATTATATAATATAATATTAACACTATAGAAGAATAATATCGCACGTGAAAAGTAGGACTAATATATGTCAAAATTATAGAATACAAATATAATATAGGTTGATTAATTCATACACATAGACTATAAATTTATTTAATCAATTTGAAGATATTAACATGTTTCTAATTTTCTTGTTATATGTTAGTGGGTTACATGTTAGAAGTTCTGGGTGTAATTTAGTTAAAGCATTGTACAACCGAGGGCCAAAATTTATGCTATGCTTTAGACCAGCAGATGTGAGACATTTAGGTTCTACTAATGTTGAATTAATATTTCGTCTTGTGTCATAATTGTGTGTCTGTAATACAAACTTATTACGATTTTTATGATAAAATTTTAACAGCGTATACTTATAAATTTGTTCAATATTAAATACATTAAATTCAGAATAAATTAATTTAGTTGGATAATCGAAACGTTTCTTCAAACAAATTTTAATTATTCGTTTTTGTAGTAAATTTAACAGACTAAGATTAATTTTTATACTTCCACCCCAAACAATTATACCATATTGAATGATAGACTGAATAATGGCTAAATAAACATTTCGTAGAACTCTAATAGGTAAGTAACATCGAAGATTAACGAATTTATAAATTGTTTTACGAAGTCTCTTACAAAGATAAGTAATGTGATGAGGCCATTTTAAATTCTGATCATAATGATACCCAGATATTTGACATACGTGGCTTCTTTCAAAGGTGGACATTTACAACTTTTGGGATCTAAACAATTTTCACTGTGTATTATTAGTCTATATTTATCGCTAAATTTTAAATTTTGATCACTGGCAGCTGTTAACGAAAAAGGTACTAAAGTTGATTTAGATATATTTAAAGAAAGGAAGTTGGAATTAAGCCATTTTTTAACAATGTTAGCACCTATATTAGCATTTCTATATGCTTCCTGCCAAAAAAAACCACTGAAAATAACTACTGTATCATCCGCATATGAATATATAGATCCATTAAATTTTTCTAAATTTATGTTTAGCAAATCATTAACATATATTAGAAATAAAATAGGTCCCAAAATTGTTCCTTGCTGTACCCCTATATCAATATATTTGTATTCACTAAATTGATTTTCAATTTTGGTCATTTGCCTTCTGTTACTAAAATATGATTGGAATAATTTTAAAACTATATCTCTAACTCCAATAGTATGTAGTTTGTCCAAAAGTAAATTATGATTGATAGTGTCAAAAGCTTTCCGTAGATCCAAGAAAATACCCAAACATTTGTTTCCGATATCTAGTTCATTGATAATTTTTCCAGTAACATTAATAAGAGCATCATCAGTAGAAATATTATTGCGGAAACCAAACTGATTTTTAGAGAGGATTTTATGTTTTTCTAAATAATTTATTAATCTATTCTTTAAACATTTTTCAAGCAATTTGGAAAATGTTGGTAGTAAAGATATAATAATAATAATAATAATAATAATAATAATAATAATAATAATAATAATAATAATAATAAAGCGCACAAATTGTGCATAAATGAAAGTCACTTGGATTGAACAAAGTTAATGACTGATAGCTGCCGATTCCCACAGACTAGGATATGGTATCTATCACATGTCTTGTTGCATAGGACACACCCACAGTTGTCGTCCGGTTCGTGGAAACACTGAATTCTGCATATCTTGTGGTGGTATCCATGAACCACCAGCGATGTCACGAAGTGGCGGAGCTTCTGGTTCGTGTCTGTCCAGGTCCTGTTTATCATGGCCTCCGTTGTGTAGAAATCCTCCCAGATGTCTTCCCTCTTCCTTATCCTCTCGTCTGGAGCTTTCTTCCAGTTGGAAGTGGAGGGCAGATCGAGTTTTGTTCTGAGTTCTTCTATCAAGAAGGTCTCGTGGGCGAGCACGTACACCAGCCTGGATAGAGTGTGTTTTGATACTCCTAGTGCAGCCTTCAAGAAGCGAGCCTTGACGTTCTCTAGGGTATGGAGGTCTTTCGTGCGCAGTTTGTCCCACGTTAGATCTAGTCCGTATGTAAGTATGGGGACTATCTTGGTGTGGAAGATGATCATCGCTGTTTTGAGAGATAGTTTGGTTAGTTCTCTGATGTCATGCATGGCTTTTGTGGCTGCTGTAGCTCTTTGCTTGGTGTGTACCCTGAATGAATTTGTTGTGGTCTGTAGGGTCAGACCGAGGTATTTGGCCTGGTTTACTGTTTGTAGAGGTTCTTGTTTCAGGAAGATTTTGTCTTGTTGAGATATCTTCCCCCCTTTCCTGAATATCATGTGTTCTGTTTTCTGCAGGTCTATAGTTATTTAAATTATTTTTATCTCCAGATTTGTATATTGGAATTACTATGGCACATTTCAAAACATCTGGGAATATACCTTGCACAAAACATAAGTTAAAAGTATGAACCATGGGTTTTAATATATATTTGATAATAATTTTGAAAGTATTATTCTTAATTCCATCTATACCAGGAGCAACATTATTTTTTAACTTCTTAACCAAAATAATAATTTCATCTTCAGTTACAGGGAAAAGAAACATGGAGGAAGCTAAATGTTCATCTTGTGTCTCATTTTGTAGAGAAGAGTTAAAATTAGACTTATTAATGTTAGAAGTAACTTTGTGTCCTATCTCTGAAAAATAATTATTAAATTCGTTTGCAATCTCTTTTCTGCAATTTAATATTTCACCCTTATCGTTTTTTAACTCCTTGATTGGCTGTTTATTTTGTACATTTACATCTGTAGCTTCATTTATAACTTGCCAGAATTTTTTAGGTTCATTTTTGTATCTATCAAATTTGGATTCATAATATTTAATTTTCGTTTTTCGAATGATAAGAGTTAACATATTTCTATATGCTCTGTAGTAATTTTTTAGTTGTACGTTACTTGGATTCTTTTTAACTTTTAAAGCAAGTTTGTCTCTTGTACTTCGTCTATAAGGGGCCTTGGACAACAACAATCGAAACAGGGGCCTTGGACATCAACAATCGAAAGCTATTAAACATAGCCTACAGAGAATGTTTCTGTGTTTATATGAAGTAATATCAGAAGCTAAATTAACCGATTTGTATAATTAATTATTATTTCACCATTGGAAAGTGTAGTTTCTCTAGATGGACATAATGTTATAATGTTATTACAGGAACGTTTGAGTAAATCGAGGACAGGTAAGATTAAAATAACTTCTTATGCACAGAAAATTTGATAGGCTATTTTGTACATTCGTTTTCTGTATTTCTTAAATTAATATTTATGTACACTCATTTTAATCTCAGAGAATTAACGAACAACGAGAGTGTATTGATTTAGTATGCAGTAATAGTACGTTAGCTTAGCAATCCATTATTTTATAATTCAAATTTTAACTATGCTCAATTGAATCGTGTTAAAATACATAAAATATATATGCAATAAATGTAATGCAAAAAAAAAAATTGGGTAATGAGCGAAGCATATTATCTTGCGCTGTTGTAAAAGTTGTTCTCTGGATCAAACGTCCTATTTTAATTATGTAATTACTTTATATTTATTTCTAACAGGTGCAGCGGAGCGCACGGGTACGGCTAGTATTATTATAATGTATTGCAGTACGATATGATAAGATATGCAGTGCGATTGCATTTTGATATATAATGTTATGGCATATTTATTCCAATATAATACGGCATCATAAGATATAATATATGTTACAATAAAGATTCTTATTCAAATATATTGTAATATAATTTAACATGATGCTATGAAATGACATGACATATATGATATGATATGATATGATATGATATGATATGATATGATATGATATGATATGATATGATATGATATGATATGATATGATATGATATGATATGATATATGATATGATATGATATGATATGATATGATATGATATGATATGATATGATATGATATGATATGATATTATATGATGTTTAGGTAAGAGGGTTTAACCCTGATTTTTTAAATGTCATTTTTGCCCGTAACTAGTGTAATTAGTTAAAATATAATTACAAAACGTGAAGGTATGTTTTTTTGACAGTTATGTTTACATTCCGTCATGTAAAGTAACTAATACTAATGTGTTAACACCTAATTATAGCTTTTTGTGAACATTTTTTATTTAATGGGATAAGCCCTTTTATCTGAATACCGTCGATATAATAATTATATGATATGATGTGATGTGATGTGATATGATATGATATGATAGATATGATATGATATGATATGATATGATATGATATGATATGATATGATATGATATGATATATGATATGGTATGGTATGGTACGATATGATATGATATGATATGATGTGATGTGATTGATGTGATGTGATGTGATGTGATGTGATGTGATGTGATGTGATGTGATGTGATGTGATGTGATGTGATGTGATGTGATGTGATGTGATATGATATGATATGATATGATAGGATATGATATGATATGATATATGATATGACATGATATGATATGATATATGATATGATATGATATATGATATGACATGATATGATATGATATGATATGATATGATATGATATATGATATACGAAATTATTATATGCTTTGATATATGATGTGATTTACTCGTATGTCATATTATGGTGCCATCAGTGGTATATGATATAGTAAGATAATATGATATATGAGCCGTTCAGAGCAGAAGTGGTATAAATCAATAAGTGGTATAATGAGGGTTGATATTTTTTAATTAAAATGACATTTTCGAAACACTTGTCAGTTGTGCCATTTAGGCAGCTAGTTTCCTAAACAGCACTTGCGGTTTCTTAAATCCCATCTATTTATCTGCAGGGAACAGGATGAAGGGAAGCTTTTAATTTTGAAGATATTGAACAGTATTTAATATGAATAATGTAATAAATGCAAGTTACAAGTTTATTGAAATTAATGAAAGAGAGTAACGCATATGAAATTGAAAAAATAGAGCATAAATTACATAACATTCAAACTTCCTGAATGCGGTTTTTTTTTTTTTTTTTTTTTTTTTTTTTTTTTTTTTTTTTTTTTTTTTTTTTTTGCCATGTGCTTCACCAGGCAGTTCAGACTGTAAACTGCGTCACTTTTTCTCCGCGATTATCTCGAAGCCGCCTAAGAACTGCTTCATGATATAGCTGTCTGAAATGGTTTGAAGATAGAAATATCTAAAGGCTGGGCCTATGAGTATTATGACGAGGAAGCTGAAACAGGAGCATACCATTTTCCCGAGATAATCTGGCTTCTAAATTTTTGGAATGGGTCGTATAGGTGGACATACAGAAGCAGCACTTTTTTCTATGGCAGGTTTGAGTGACAAATAACGATCCTGGAGAAGCACCAGCTGATAATGTAGGATGCACTGTTTGATGTTTAAAAATTATCATGGGTGGGACAAAATAACTGGTGCATTGTACAACACACACTTGTTGTATTAACGCCCTTTTCACCACTTGGTATTGCACCCACCTGATCCATTCCTCGTTCAGTTAAAATTTTGGGACCTTCTTTTGTACAGCTAGAATTGCTACAGTTGCTCATATCGCACCGGTGCGAATTAGGCACCTACAAAGTGGTGCGATTTGAGAAACTACGTCATAAGTTATTATCATTATCATTCTAGCCTATAATCACCACGTGTTCGAAAATACTACTAAGTTAAATGTTCTTTAATATTTTTTTAAACCAATAACATCTTAAGATTATACAGGGACATCATTTTATTTTTACTTCAATTTTTATTGTACCTGAGTTTTTGAATGTACTTCACTCCCACCCCTTCTACTAGTAAACTTCCAACCGTTCACGACACAGAGCCAAGGGCGCGTAAGCAGTGCTGAGTTAGGAGTATAGTACGTTCCAGAAATATGTTCGCGTTCTCCAGTGACGAAAGAGCTTTCAATATTGAATCATATTTTCGCACAGGAACTGTCGTCCGTTTGCCTACGTCGCATCCCGGTTTTCCCCACCTGCTTCTGTTCGCCCAATGTAAAGTATAGTAGCTGGGCTGTTTTAGCTCTTTTCTGAATACATTAATTTCTGTTAGGAATTGGACGTCTACGTAATATTATAAAAGTGTTTAAAATAACTTAAAAGGGCCATGTTAAGTAATTAACTGTCACGTGATCCCCCCCCCCTTTCTACGACCCTGCGACAAAACAACTTGAACGGACAGTAGATAGCATTTCTGAGTAATTTTATCTTTTCGGATCGGGCAGAAGTTAAGATTGAATTTACAGTACGTAATCTGTTATAGAGTAGGTACAGAATTATTTCAACATGAGTACGAAGGACGAAACTGGTAATTGGAATTAGGTACAATAGTCTACAGTGTGATAATATGCACAAAAGAACTGAAGCCTGTATCGAAATGAACGACCACCATTTTAAAAAAATGTGTTTAAATATCCATATTATGGTTATTTTTCAATTTAACTTCATTCTCTATATTGTACGCTAATGTGCTGTAAAGTACAATATACACTGCATAATTAATACGTCCGAATGAATAGCTCAGTTGGTGAGTAAAAACACTAAGTGGTAATACAGTACTGTATTTTGATTAAACAAAAGCCTAATGAAAATTATCAAACTCTAAATTGTGATATTTCCTAGTTTACATAATTGGATGAACTACTTTTCTTCCCTCCTATACCTAGTAAAGTGATTTGTATTTTACGCCAGTAGCATCGAACTCCAGTCGTGGAAGGGGTAGCAAACGGTGTTTCCTGTTTCAATCGTTAATACAAAGGTATAGCCAGATTAATATTAAAAATGTTAGTAAAAATAAAATGATATCCCTGAAGATTCCTTTGCATACAAATCCGTTATTTAGTTACAAAATGTTAGCTAAATATACATCCACCTGAGCGATTATATTAGATACACTATCACCACGCTGAAAACACAAAGAAGTGGCAGAAATCAAGTGACATGGTGGAAGTTCATATGGTAGATTGTAACAATACCACTAGATGCTACACTACTACAGTAACTTGTTTTAAACTAGCAGTGGTGCCATCTAGGAAGCGGTTCGATTTATGCTACTCTACCCTATCTAGCTCTCATTTTTGAGAAGTTCCTTATGTAAGACAGTGTCAAGATGGACAATTCCGTGTCCCCTTAAGAAAACAGAAGCCAAGGGGCATAACGTCCAGTAACCACTTCCCTGTTTGGGGAAGATTCCGGGAGTGCTGGATTTATAGCCTGGTTTGTTGGCATGTAATAAATGCACTTATATCTGATGTTTTGTCCGTCGCATTTACTCTCCGCCTGGTTGCCCCAGTAACCCGCTGGTTTTGGCATTAAATCACTTTACAGAACTCGTTTCTGGCGCCCGGGGCGCGGTAAGGAAGCCTTCACTTTTATTACCGCATTTTCACGTACAGTAAGGCAAATGACAGCAATTTCCCTACCGTCCGTATCCGGACAACTTGTGCCTCCACTCAAATTTAACACGCATAAAACAAACAAATATTTATGACAGCAAGCTGGAGGAACGCCGAAGTCCTTCAGAGGCATTCCAGGACACACACACGTCTGACATTTGACGCTTTCTTTAATGTTTGGTTATTGTGAAGCTGTGATGTTGAAGAAGACAAGTCATCGTTTTGTTACTATTTAATCGTTACATGTGAGTTACCCAAACCATCAGAATCATTAATAATAAAGTGGACCTTTCTTATTATACCTCATCCAGTGGCGGCTTCTCAAAGGGGTTGCAGGTTTGTACACCCCCCATTACTGTTCCTAATCTCACGGCTTTGTTACTATTAAAAATAAAATTTTATTTTACAATTTTCATTCATGACTATCTGCAGCTGGCGTCTTGTTTTGTACGTCTGCAGGAGCCTTCGAGCCTCTTGCTTTGCAAAGACGTTGAAAACCTAGGAAAGGTAGTTTATAGAGATGTTCGGCTAATGCGGGGACAGGGGGTTAGAGGCGTGGTCTACTGCTTTCCTCATTGAGAACTGTTTGTCGCACACCCTGACATGGACACCAACGTCAGTGCAGAAGAAACTAAATTCACTGGGAAAGTATTTGTTTCAACTAGGCATTTGTCCGAAGTAATGAGCATGAAAAATTTATTCATTCGGCTTGTGCAACGAACAGTCTCATATTTCGCACATTACTTTCTCAATCTGCATCCACACAAACGGCACAATAAATAAAGAAGCTTGTATTTTGCTTTAAAGTTCTAAGAGTTGTCGTTCTGATAATAAGTGCTGCTATCTCCCGACAGCCTACGAAAGCTGCATTTGAATTTTATGAACGAAAATGTTGCACTTGGTACTTGGTAGCATTCTGATGACGATTCTGTGCTCAAATGTTTTTCATGAGGGTAAATCGCAATATAGAGAGCTCCGCCCACGACCTCTTCCACTTTTGGACTTTCTGTATAAATAGGTATGCCTGTATTTAGTCATTTTACTTATTAATTGCATATAAATTAGCTTTATATGTGTACACCCTCAGTTATACGATATGTTTAACTCCTCTTCGATATCCATTGTGCACCACCATATTTTCAAACCACCAGCCGCCACTGACCTCACCCTTCCCTCTAATAAGAGAAGAGGATGGTATAACTTGAATTTCTTCTTCTTCTTATTCTTCTTCTCCAAGCTTTAAGCGTTTTAAAGCTTGTTGCGGCTCCAAATTAGTTGCACTCATTGACTGATCCATCTTTTCTTAGGTCTACCGATGTTTCTCCTTCCCTTTAGGTATATAATGCATAATTTGTTTAGGATAGCTACCCTTGCCCATTCTCTCTACGTGTTCCAGCCATTTTTGTCTATAATTTGCTATCTGTTCATTTACATTATAAATTTGTAATTGGTTTCTTATATTTTCATTTCTAAATCTGTCTAACTTCAATTTTTGTTTCCTAATTTTTACCTTTTGAATGTAGAAATATAATTACTGCAACAACGTGAATTTCAGATTAGTTTAAAAAATTTGGAAAGCAGTTCTATGAACAAGGGCCACGATACAACAATTCACTAAAACGGATATATCACATTTCCATTTTTATAATTCCATTTTGTACAATATTGTGGTCACGAGACATAATCATATACTTTGTATTTTAAATTTCCCTGTTTTCCCAAATCGTTTGTGGATTTTCTCCTAACATATTCAGGTCATCCTCATAGGCAAAAAGCTGATGTAACCCGTTCAATTCCAAACCCTCTGTGTTATCCTGAACTTTCCTATTAGCATATTCTAGAGCGAAGTTAAAAAGTAAAGGTGATGGTGCGACATTGTGTAATAATTACATTTATAAAGGTATATTATGTAAGTTTACATGCACATTCATCAATAAATAATCTTCGTACTGTGTTTATTTGTGTCATTTACGTTAATTCAAAATTTCCCGTTGCCCTGTGCCACTGTGCATTAAGGGATTAGGTACAGCTTACAGCAGTAAAATTTTGCAAAAATATTGCATCATTTTTTTCCTCCATTCCTGTATCTTGTACAATAATGAAACACTGTCCTTCTGCTATATGAAAAAAAAAATACTTTTTTTTTTTTCTAAATTCAGTTCACTGTACAATGATGAAGCGTTTCCCACATAACTAAAAAACTAATCAAAATTCTGTGATGAAATTTTTTCTCTGTATTTATGCATGTCATGTCTACAATATGATGCAAGATAACTTCTCTACCTTTGATAGATTGTCTGATAAAAAATAAATTCATTTTAAAAATGGTCAAATATCAGTATTTTCTTCTAACACAAAATAAAAAATAATATTATTTATTAAGGAATGTAGTTGAAAGATAATTCAGACTTTTGAGATGGGCAAGGCATGTAGTACGTATGGGCGAATCGAGAAATGCATATAGAGTGTTAGTTGGGAGGCCGGAGGGAAAAAGACCTTTGGATAGACCGAGACGTAGATGGGAAGATAATATTAAAATGGATTTCAAGGAGTTGGGATATGATGATAGAGATTTGATTAATCTTGCTCAGGATAGGGACCAATGGCGGGCTTATGTGAAGGCGGCAATGAACCTCCGGGTTCCTTAAAACCAGTAAGTAAGTAAGTTGAAAGAGCATGGTGTTGTAAACATGAGTTTCAGCAATAATATAAAAGAGAGAGAACATGAAAAAGTTAAAAAGTTTATGAGTTATGAGAAAAACGCTTCGTCACTGGACAGTAAACTGCCAACATTTTTAATATTGAAAAAAAAATGTATAAATAATTTTTTTTAATCTTAAAAATATATTTTTTTTTTCATATAGAAGAAGGACAGTATTTTCGTCATCATCAATGGCACGACAGCCCTTCATGGGCCCTGTCCTTCTTCAGAAGTTTTCGCCATTCCTCCCTATCCAATGCCAAACTTCTCCAATTTCTAACACCCAAAGTCTTGATGTCGTCCATCACACAGTCTTCCCATCTCAATCTCGGTCTCCCAACCTTCCTTCTTTCCATCGGAATAAATTTAAAAACTCTCTTCGCAACCCCATCACCTTGCATTCTCACAACATGCCCGGCCCAATCCAATCTTCTTATTTTTATGAATTTAACAATGTCCGGCTCATTATATAATCTGTACAGTTCGAAATTATATCTTCTTCTGCATGTTCCGTTTTCTCTAACTGGTCCAAAGATTTGCCTAAGAATCTTTCTTTCAAATGTACATAATAATGTCGCATCTGACTTCGACAATGGCCAAGTCTCAGATGCGTAAGATAGTACAGACCTTATAACACTTTTATACATCATAATTTTTGTATTCCTAAATATAATTTGAGATTTTATATGTCTTCTAAGACCATAAAAGCATCTATTGGCAGATAATATTCGTTTTTTTTTATATCAGAACTAACATTATTTTTGTTGTTAATTTCAGAGCCAAGACAGAAAAAACTATGGATTGTTTCAAATTTCAAAGAGCCTATTTCCAGGTAATGGGGTCCATTATTTTACACATACCAATTTTCATTATTGTAGAAGATACAGTAATAGAGGAAAAATGTTTAATATTTCCAATAATTTTACTGCTGTAAACTGTACCTAACATCTTACGGATGTGTACACTTTATTCAGTATATATTTTTTTCCAGTTGAATGAAATGATTAGCGTTCGTACTTTCCGTTTGTGTAAATATAATACAAGAGATCAAAATTTCCGAAGACTTGTACCCGAAATTTGTGTATTAATATTGATGTGTGTATAAATATTATTACCGGTTGTTCTGTATGGTTGTGAAACTTGGACTCTCACTTTGAGAGAGGAACAGAGATTAAGGGTGTTTGAGAATAAGGTTCTTAGGAAAAATATTTGGGGCTAAGAGGGATGAAGTTACAGGAGAATGGAGAAAGATATACAACGCAGAGCTGCACGCATTGTATTCTTCACCTGACATAATTAGGAACATTAAATCCAGACGTTTGAGATGGGCAGGACATGTAGCACGTATGGGCGAATCCAGAAATGCATATAGAGTATTAGTTGGGAGGCCGAAGGGAAAAAGACCTTCGGGAAGGCCGAGACGTAGGTGGGAAGATAATATTAAAATGGATTTGAGGGAGGTGGGATATGATGGTAGAGACTGGATTAATCTTGCTCAGGATAGGGACCAACGACGGGCTTATGTGAGGGCGGCACTGAACCTCCGGGTTCCTTAAAAGCCAGTAAGTAAGTAAGTGTGTATAAATATTTCATGGTAATACTCTTCGTCATCGCATTGGTCACTAATTCCGACCTTATCGTCGTCAAGAGAACCGTGGCCATGAAAATAACAGAGCGTTCCTGTTCGTGAAAACCTCCATTTCGAGCCCTGGATACAGTGTAGGAAAATAATAAAGTAAATGAATTTAAAGAAATAGAGGCGGACTTGGAAATTAATTGTTTTCTGGATCAATAACAACTTGATCGTGTTGGCTGCGTGCGGTATGAGTGCGGTGCTCAACGTCCTTTATTTGTTTTTGTGGAGCTCGAGCAACGCTTCGCCGCTAATAACCGTATCCGCAACTTGGCGGGCGATTACAGCAGCTCTCGGTGGGCAGGGCCGGCACGGTACACCTTGCAGTAACGTAACGCAATATAACACAACACTGTCGTCTCCCCGTCTTCGGCTGGTTAGTGGTTTCAGTGCTAATTGAATTCAACATTCGCGGTAAAATTCTTAGGCCCAATTGTATAAAACTCCCTGACTAAAGATCAACTTTGATCGAAGATCGAAAAGTAAACCGAGTTCAGACACTTCTTCTATTGTATAAAACTTTTTTGCGATCAAATTACCTTGGTTCAAATGCAATCTAAGTTCACGTGAAAAGGATTTGGCAACATCGCATAAACAGGTGAAATACGTGATGTGCGGACAGGTTTGTTCAGTGTTGCCAATCTGGCGACTTTAACTCTTTTTCAACAACAATTTCTTTTAACTTTTATATTGCTTAAATAGGGATTTAGTGACCTTTTTAGCACCCCATAGTGACAAAATTTAATCTTTCTTTGTTGATAATGAGAAATCTAGCGACTTTACAACTACTTTTTGGCGACTTTCCGTATTACACTCTGTTGGAGACACTGGTTTTTTTTTGCAATGTAAATAATGGCGGACAATAAGAAGAAGGTTGACTGTTCTCCGAGTTGTTATCATGTTATGGTGTTTGATACTGCTAAACATAATAAAACTTTATAAAACGACAATTTTCGTTTAGTAATACAGTTAACTGAACATTTATGAATGTACCTATCATATCCATTAATAATTAATGGTTGTTATAAACATAATATAATTATAGGTTATGTTATTTGATACTGCTGAACACGATAGAGCCTTATAAAATATAAGAATGTTTGTGTATTAAGGCAAGAAATCGAAAGAAATATATATAAATGTACCTAACGTATCTATTAATATTAATAATAATGGATATTTTATTTGCAAAATCTGTCACTCGTATATTTCAAACAGAAAAGAAATAACTGAACTTGGATCATCTAACTTAATCGGAGAAATTTCTTCAGTCAGAGTTGACTTTAGTTTGAGACAAATTAATCTCAGATTAGACTTTATACAACACAAAATTCCAAGTTCAGCTGAAACAAGGATCAATTTAACCTCTGATCTAAGATTAAATGGTTTATAGAATCGGGCCTTAGCGTGGCTTCTCTGGGAGGTAGGTAAAGCTTTGTGACCCGAACCGTAGTTTTGCGGCGTAAAGTTTCCATTTCCTGGCAGAGAGGTTCAGGTAAATTTTGTCACCCATTGCTCGGTAGGAATTTCGAAGCTGAAAAAACCATTAGCTAAAATAGACGTTAAGTAAAATACTATTACAAAAACTACAGTCATTATGTCTACTACTACTGCCTTACTTACTTACGGCATTTAGAGAAACCGCAGGTTCATTGCCGCCCTCACATAAGCCCGCCATCGGTCACTATCCTGTGCAAGATTAATCCAGTCTCTATCATCATATCCCACCTCCCTCAAATCCATCCTTATATTATCCTCCCATCTACGTCTCGGCCTCCCCAAAAGTCTTCTTCCCTCCGGTCTCCCAACTAACACACCATATTTCTGGATTCGTCCATACGTGCTACATGCCCTGCCTATCTCAAACGTATGGATTTGTAAAATATATATATATATATATAAATTTAGCTTCCCTTATAAAAAGGTTGCCAGATTTGACAAAGCGTATTACATATAATTTGGAAACACACCTAAAAGGTAAAATGATATACATTTGAAACGGTTAGGGAATCGAATATACAAAATGTCAGAAAAATTTACACCTAAGTAGCGTTTTTGCTCATTTACAGTTAAGAAAAGGGGGGGGGGAAATCAGCAGACAGGTTAGAATGATTTGAATGTCATTGGCATTGATATCTAAACCAATCAACAGCCATCGTTTAAGATAACTTGAAATTTCCATTATCCTAATTATGTCAGGTGAAGAATACAATGCGTGCAGTTCTGTGTTGTGCAACTTTCTCCATTCTCCTGTAACTTCAACCCTCTTAGCCCCAAATATTTTCCTAAGAACCTTATTCTCAAATACCCTTAATCTCTGTTCCTCTCTCAAAGTGAAAGTTCAAGTTTCACAACCATATAGAACAACCGGTAATATAACTGTTTTATAAATTCTCACTTTCAGATTTTTTGACAGCAGACTGGATGACAAAAGCTTCTCAACCGAATAATAACAGGCATTTCCCATATTTATTCTGGTCTAATTTCCTCTCGAGCGTCATTTATATTTATTACTATTGCTACAAGATATTTGAACTTTTCCACCTTTTCAAAGGATAAATTTCCAATTTTTATATTTCCATTTCGTACAATATTCTGGTCACGAGACATAATCTTATACTTTGTCTTTTCCGGATTTACTTCCAAACCTATCTCTTTACTTGCTTCAAGTAAAATTTCCGAGTTTTCCCTAATAGTTTGTGGATTTTCTCCTAATATAATATGATATGATATAATATGATATGATATGATATGATATGATATGATATGATATGATATGATATGATATGATATGATATGATATGATATGATATGATATGATATGATATGATATGATATGATATGATATGATATGATATGATATGATATGATATGATATGATATATATTACTGTTGCTCCAATATATTTGAGCTTTTCCACCTTTTCAAAGGATAAATTTCCAATTTTGATATGTCCATCTCATACTATGTTCTGGTCACGAGACATAATCATATACTTTGTCTTTACAGGATTTACTTCCAAACCTATCTCTTTACTTGCTTCAAGTAAAATTTACGTGTTTTTTGTAATAGTTTCTGGATTTTCTCCTAATACAATATAATGTAATATAATATGACATGATATGATGTGATATGATATAATATAATATAATATAATATAATATAATATAATATAATATAATATGATAGTATTGCTGCAATATATTTGAGCTTTTCCACCTTTTCAAAGGATAAATTTCCAATTTTTATATGTCCATTTCATACCCGGTCACGAGACATAATCTTATAAGCCTACTTAGTCTTTTCAGGATTTACTTCTAAATCTATCTCTTTACTTGCTTCAAGTAAAATTTCCGTGTTTTCCCTAATAGTTTGTGTATTTTCTCATAATATAATATAATATAATATAAAATATTGTTATGTATGTATTTATTTACACTGCAAGTGGGCAAGCACCCGGTGGCAGTTATAAATGCAAATACAGAACAGAAAATTGAATCTAAATTAAACATTTAACCCACAACCCTACGATAAGAAAACATGTCATTTCTGATCTATAAGGCATGGTATTTTCTAAAAATGTATAGTTTATTGAAGACATATATGAACAAGCTGAATAATGTAATGATAATAGAGTTTACATGCAAAGCCTTCTGTGTATCTCTATTTCTTTTGTTTCCTAAGCCAAGTCCTCGTAACACGATAATATTTCAAATCGATAGCGACTTCGACTCGACATTTCTTTTGCATTCCAGTGTACGTTGATAAATTTAAGGAAGACGTCTGTGAAGTTGCGAAAAGTTTAAACTACTCGATTCGGATATTATACATTCCCAGTACGTCAATACGGCATTAAATAATGAAAATAACCGTGCATTAACGGAAACAAGGTGTTCACGTGCTCTTGTGCAGTTATTGACGAACAGCCACTGTATTACACGTTATCCTGAAGCAAAATGCCACTCGTTCAATTTGTACGAACACACTGTACATCATTTACTCCCTAATCGGTGTTACGGTGACTCGCCTTGTGTGCCAGTGATTACTGCGAAGACGCGTTCCCTCCGGCCGGCCGCTCTACCACAACACGGGCTTCATTCGCAGAAATACACCGAAAAAAAAAGCAACACCCTTTAGTGACTGTTGAGATTTGATAACAACAAACAAGTTTTTATAGAGCGAGCTGAGATTGAACCGGTCCTGTGGGACTGCATCATCTTCATGCAACGCCAACGCCATCTTTGCACTTTTAACGATAAAAAATAGATTTAGATAGCGAAAAAAGAAGTGTAGGAATTCTTATAGCTTGGCATCATAACGAACTTCTAGCAACCTGTCTCGTTATCGGCTTCGTTTATCGCGTGTTTAGCTTCAGCACACATATTCCATTTTGAATGGTACCTGAGTTCATTCGGGTGTAATGAATGGTCATCATTGAATTTAGATAGTGAGGTAATTGATGTGGGAGATATGAGAGAGAATACGAACTCTGAGCAGACAGGAAGGGAAGAAAGGAATGGTTGTCTTTGAAGAAAAAATTAACACACAAACTACGAGAAGAAGAATTGGTTGTCTTTCAGTAATGCCTGTTTTCGCATAGAGTGGAGAAACATTTGATACGAAATAAAGAAATAAAAAAAAATGTTACTATTCAACGATGTAGGCCTATACTTTCTTATAATGTGCAGAGTGAAGAAAAATTTTGTACGTAAACTACGAAATAATTAGTTGCTTTTCAGTGTGCATGATTAATGTACAGAGTGAAGAAAAAATTTTTAAGTAGCCTACGAAGAAAGGACTACATTGCCTTTCAATAACGACTGATTTCTCATAATGTAAGGAGTGATGGATATGAAGACTTGGTAGCTTCTTAACGATACCTAATTTCTTATACTGTAAAAAGTGAAGAAAATAAAGAATTGGTTGCTTCTTAGTGATGCCTAATTTCTCATATTGTAAGGAGTGAAGAAAAAGAATTCGTTGCTTCTTAACAGTGCCTAATTTGTCATAATGTAAAGAGTGAAGAAAATAAAGAATTCATTGCATCTTAACAATGCCTAATTTCTCATAATATAAAGAGTAAAGAAAATAGAGAATTGGTTGCTCCTTAGTGATGCCTAATTTCTCATATTGTAAAGAGTGACGAAAAAGAATTCCTTGCTTCTTAACAGTGCCTAATTTCTCATAATGTAAAGAGTGGAGAAAATAAAGAATTCGTTGCTTCTTAACAGTGCCTAATTTCTTATAATATAAAGAGTGAAGAAAATAGAGAATTGGTTGCTCCTTAGTAATACCTAATTTCTCATATTGTAAGGAGTGAAGAAAAAGAATTCGTTGCTTCTTAACAGTGCCTAATTTCTCATAATATAAAGAGTGAAGAAAATGAAGAATTGGTCGCTTCTTAGTAATGCCTAATTTATTATATTGTAAGGAGTGAAGAAAACGAATTCGTTTCTCCTTAATAGTGCCTAATTTCTCATAATATAAAAGAGTGATGAAAATAAAGAATTGATTGCTTACCTACGACGCCTAATTTCTCATAATGTAAAGAGTGAAAAATTGAAAAATTGGTTGTTTCTCAAGGGCGCCTAATTTCTCATAATGTATTTTATTTTATTGGGTTATTTTACGACGCTGTATCAACATCTAGGTTAGTTAGCGTCTGCATTCAATGAAGGTGATAATGCCGGTGAAATGAGTCCGGGGTTCAGCACCGAAAGTTATCCAGCATTTGGTCGTATTGGGTTGAGGGAAAACCCCGGAAAAAACCTCAACCAGGTAACTTGCCCCGACCTGGATTCGAACCTGGGCCACCTGGTTTCGCGGCCAGACGCGCTGGCCGTTACTCCACAGGTGTGGACTTCTCATAATGTAAAGAGTGAATAAAATAAAGAATTGGTTGCTTCTTAACGATGCCTAATTTCTCATAATATAAACAGTGAAGAATATAAAAAATTGGTTGTCTCTCAACGATGCCTAATTTCTCATAATATAAACAGTGAAGAATATAAAAAATTGGTTGCCTCTCAACGACGCCTAATATCACATAATGTAAAGAGTGAATAAAATAAAGAATTGGTTGCTTCTTAACGATGCCTAATTTCTCACAATATAAACAGTGAAGAATATAAAAAATTGGTTGTCTCTCAACGATGCCTAATTTCTCATAATATAAACAATGAAGAATATAAAAAATTGGTTATCTCTCAACGAAGCCTAATTTCTCATAATGTAAAGAGTGAAGAAATATAAAGAATTGGTTATCTCTCAACAATGCCTAATTTCTCATAATATGCACAGTGAAGTTAGGAGGAGCAGATTTAAATGAGAAACGTGGTATACCATCGACTAGCAAACAGCAAGTCCCCTCTTGACTCCACTTTCTCGATTGCCGTCACGAGAAATAGGAATCGAAGCTGGGACTGACGTAGACAACCAAGGGCGACAGACAACTCTGCAGGTGTCACAGCTGCCGCCGCGTGGCTCTAATCCTAGTCGAGGTCGCGGTTTCGAGGCCCACTGGCATCGGTTTACAGCACCGCTTTCTGTTCGCACCTGGAGTGGACAAGTTTACAGATCATGATGGCAACATCTCTTCTGAGGTCAAGAGCTCACTGAGAGAAGAAATGATGTGGTGATAGAGGGGCAGTGGTGCTAGTTGAATGGCAGAGAACCTAAGTACTCTTGAGTAACCCTGTTTTGTCCACCGCAGGTCTCTCGAGGTATGACCGAGATCAAATCCGGTTCGTTTGGGTGAGAGGCCATGAATTGTCTGAGCTACAGTAAGGGCTTGCAAAACGGGAAAACTAGAAATATATCGTGAAAGTTATTTGATCCGATAAGTGAAATTTTTACTGCATTACGTCGAAATTCTCTTGAAGACATGCTTGCGGCTAAATACGTGAAAACAAGTAACCTAAGAAAACGTTGTTGGCAATAGATAATAGTATGAAATTAGTTTACAATATTATACTTCGTCATGACTCATGAGTTAATGCAATGATCACCAATCTGTCAGGGACCCTTGAAACTCATCTTTCAATGAGGTCCGCAAAAATGCTTCGGACCCATAATATATTTTATATAATTCAGGCTGGTAATTATATTAAATGTTATTAATTTAATATTTACATATTAATACAAGTTATTACTGGTCAGTAGGCCTACGTCTAAAGTGTTACGTATTCACAGTGATAAATAATTTTACTTTTAGCTTTTGAATATGATCGGAAAATGCATAAATATAAGGAAATAATCCACACCTGTGGAGTAACGGTTAGCGCGTCTGGCCGCGAAACCAGGTAGCCCGGGTTCGAATCCCGGTCGGGGAAAGTTACATGGTTGAGGTTTTTCCGAATACGAGCAAACGCTGGGTAACTTCCGGTGTTGGATCCCGGATTCATTTCACCGGCATTATCACCTTCATATCATTCAGACGCTAAATACCCTCAGATGTTGATACAGCGTCTTAAAATAACCCTATATATATATATATATATATATATATATATATATATATATATATATATATAAGGAAATATAAAAACTGGAAATTTATCCTTTGGAAAATTAGAAAAATTCAATTACTTTGGAGCAACAGTAACAAATATAAATGACACTCGAGAAGAAATTAAACGCAGAATATATATGGGAAATGCCTGTTATTATTCGGTTGAGAAGATTTTGTCATCCAGTCTCGTCTCAAAAAATATGAAAGTTAGAATTTATAAAACAGTTATATTACCGGTTGTTCTGTATGGTTGTGAAACGTGGACTCTCATTTTGAGAGAGGAACAGAGGCAAAGGGTGTTTGAGGATAAGGTGCTTAGGTAAATATCTGGGGCTAAGAGGGATGAAGTTACAGGAGAATGGAGAAAGTTACACAACACAGAACTGCACGCATTGTATTCTTCACCTGACATAATTAGGAACATTAAATCCAGACGTTTGAGGTGGGCAGGACATGTAGCACGTATGGGCGAATCCAGAAATGCATATAGAGTGTTAGTTGGGAGACCGGAGGGAAAAAGACCTTTGGGGAGGCCGAGACTTAGATGGGAGGATAATATTAAAATGGATTTGAGGGAGGTGGAATATGATGCTAGGGACTGGATTAATCTTGCTCAGGATAGGGACCGATGGCGGGCTTATGTGAAGGCGGCATTGAACGTTCGGATTCTTTAAAAGTATTTGTAAGTAAGTTATGTATAAATACAAAGTTATTTTATTTTATGTCATGTCTTTGTCGTGAAAAATGAAACCAGTGTTTTAGACTTACGACAAGGATCAGTTGTATGGTTGATATCTTTTCTGTAAAAATTTAAACCATTAATTAAAACGAAAGATATTTCAGAAAAAGTTGTTCTTTAATATCAGCTCTCATAATTTTTAATGTTCCCTTGTGAAGGCTTAATTATCAGAGAAATTGTGAAAGTTGTCCTGTTGATAGCTTCATCAGTAAGTACAATTATGTTTATGTCCGGACAGAAATAAACCAGACATTCCTTCAAAATTGCTGCGTAAGATTGAAGAGATGAGGATCGTCTTCTCTTAGTTTTAGAGCCCACTTCCTGAATTCAACGTCCAAATTACTTCTTTCTAAATATAAATCTGTCTGCCGACATATTTTCCTGAGAGCCATAGACTAGATGTCAGATGATGAAACTTACAAGAGAAACTGGATTGGTGTCATTCCTTAAGTCCTGAGGGCTACAAAGAAGCTAGAATTTATGGAATGACTTGATATATTGCCGAGTACTTCATCATAAAAATCGTCGTCATCCTTGTTGCTTTAGGCATGAATTACCTATGTAATATATTTTGACGTTTTTTTGTTTATCAGTTTGTTTAGAGATTTACAAAAAGTAGTAACCTTGATATTTACATTCATTCATTCATTCATTCATTCATTCATTCATTCATTTTATTCCATAGATCTTACATGAGCAATGAAGCTTTAAGATGTGGAACAAGTCAACATTTTACAATATTACAATTACAATTTTTACAAATTTTTATAATTTTTTTTTGCTTTTTTTGCGAAATGTAGTGAGATGAGATGAGGTCCGAGGATTCGCCAAAATATTACCCGGCATTTGCCTTTTGGTGAGGGAAACCTCGGAAAAACCCAACCAGGTAATCAAATCAAAGGGGTTGATGCCAAGGACTCGCCATAGACCATCCGGCTTCAGTCTCACGGCTGGGGAAAACCTCGGAAGAAACCAAAGACCAAAGGGGGATCCAACTCAAGCCCGAACGCAGCTCCGGATCAGCAGCCCAGCGAGTCTGCCGACTGAGCTACATCGATGGCTCTACTAAAAGTATACAATACATAGCCAATCAGATTATTAAATTTACGAACGAAAACGATCATTCATCAGTTGAGCTATATGTATAATACAAAACAAGCAAGTTAATTAAATTTAAGGCATAAACAATTCAACCAGTTGTGATTTACAGAAATTGATAATACATATCATGCAAACTACTTGAAATTACAAACACAAACAATTTATCAGTAGAGCTATATAGATTACTATTCAATTTAAAGCATATAGAATTCATCGGCCAAAACTATACAAATATATACAATACAAAGTAGCATACTTTCATTAAGCTATACAAATTTGTGCAATTAATATCAAATAGATTAATTCAATTTATAATCATAAACAATTCATCAGTTGAGCTATACATATTACCATTCAATTTACAGTAGGTCTAATATACAATTCATCAGTAGAGATACACAGACTAGTAATCATTTTAAGAACATACACAATTCATCATCTCTGTATACGGGACGTCCAATTATTTATCTGTATGTTCTGTTTTATCGGTAAACTTAATTAATTGTAATAATTATTCCATAATATTTGTTTTTCTTACTGGTACAGTTGCTTTTTATATGTCATGCTACAGTTCTCAAGAAATGAATTTCATTTGTTTATTGCGTTCGTGTGTGAGTGGGTAGTGGGCACGAGTTTGAGTGGAGCGGAAAGAATTCCTGCGCTAACAAGGGAACCTTTCAAAATCATTAGTCGAAACTACAGTGTGGGCAAAAAGTTGAAGGACATCCATCCAAAACAAATAATGAGCTACAGGCCTTAAACTTTCTGCTAACATTCACAGGTTACTGTTTGACCTGAAGGTACAGTAGGAAGTCAATGAGACAATGTTCTCGTGAGATTGCTCTCACCAAATCCAGTGTTCATCGAATTTTGCGAGCTCAAAAATGGAAGTCTTACATTCCGAGACTTGTCCACGCACTAAATGAGGACAACTCAGAGATGGATAGGACGAAGAGGAAGTGCTGCGGAGTTCCCGCCTCGATCTCCGGATTTAACCCCTCCAGACTTCTACCTATGGGGAGAGATCTAAAGGACACAGTATACGCCACAAAACCACAAACACTGGAGGAACTGAGAGTTCAGATTGAACATGCCTGTAATGATATTCCATTAGCAACAATCCATTTGGTATGTCGCTCTGTTGTACGTCGTTGTTGGGAGCGTACTGTGGCGAAAGAGAGCCATTTTGAACATGTATGGGCTTAAGGAATACAAAACCGCAAAAATCGTATTTCTGTCTCATCTCGTTGCTGAGAAATATTGTTTCAAAATGTGTATACATCAATTTGGGACACATAATATGAAATAAATTCGTTCAATAGTTTAAGATACATTCATCCATTCATTCATTTATTCATTTATTTTATTCCATAGATCATACATGAGCAATGAAGCTTTAAGATGTGGAACAAGTCAACATTTTACAATATTACAATTACAATTTTTACAAATTTTTATAGTTTTACAATTTAGCGATTTTCTACAATTTTTACAATTTTGTGCAATTTTTTACAATATTTTGGCGAGATGTAGTGAGATGAGGTGAGGTCCGAGGATTCGCCAAAATATTACCCGGCATTTGCCTTTTGGTTTGGGGAAAACCTCGGAAAAACTCAACCAGGTAATCAAATCAAAGGGGGGTAATCTAATCAAAGGGGTTGATGCGAAGGACTCGCCATAGACCATCCGGCTTCAGTCCCACGGCTGGGGACAACCTCGGAAGAAACCAAAGACCAAAGGGGGATCCAACCCAAGCTTGAACGCAGCTCTGGATCAGCAGCCCAGCGAATCTGCCGACTGAGCTACATCGATGGCTCTACTAAAAGTATACAATACATAGCCAATCAGATTATTAAATTTACGAACGAAAACGATCATTCATCAGTTGAGCTATATGTATAATACAAAACAAGCAAGTTAATTAAATTTAAGGCATAAACAATTCAACCAGTTGTGATATACAGAAATTGATAATACATATCATGCAAACAACTTCAAATTACAAACACAAACTAATCTATTATACATAACTTTCTCAAACACTTTTGAGAATGTTATTAATAATGATATGGGTCTATTATAATTAGCAATGGTACATTTATCTCCCTTTTTGTATATTGGTTTTACAATTGAATATTTGAGTCTTTCTGGAAAAATACCACATTGCATTGATAAATTGCATAGATAGCTTAACGGAGGGGATATTATTTCAGAACAAGCTTTCAGAACTTTACTTGGAATTTCATCATATCCAGAGGAATATTTTGTTTTTAGTTGTTTTATCACATGCATGATTTCTGCTGCTGTAGTGGGAATAAATTTGAGACCTAAAAACTCAGTGTTAAATGCATCACTTAGGTAAACACGTGCAGCATCTTCTGCACAATCACAATCAAGATAAATTGCAATAAATACTGGGTGTTCAGTTCAAAATGTGTCATGGCTCGCTGTATGCCGTCATGTGGCTAGCCGATGAGCCTAGAGAATTCAATCTTCCTACACTTCCGCAGAGTGTATAACCTAAGAGGTAGAGAAGTTGCCTAGCAAGTACGGCGTTCATTCTGAAGAGTACGTACCGATACGTACGGTAACGCCGGTAGTGGCAGGAATGTGAACTGTTTGGAAATACGTACTGTCGGGATATGGGGAGAGGGTTAAGACGATTACTTACGTATTTGTTGACATTAACTTCGACGGTCAACATGGACACGGAGCATTTGATTTGTGTTGTGGAATGTTGCCGTACGCAACCGATGATAACAAATACCCTGCGTACGACTTGCCGGCGCAAAACACAGCTCGAAAGAGGTTATGGTAGCACACAGACCGTACAGACCGCCATCTGTTGCTACGACGTTCAAGTTATACCGTACACATTCTCAAGTTCAGATTGAAGAACGCCTTAAATAATAGGCAACTTCTCTAACATATAAGCTGAAACTCGCTTCAAATCGGTGACCCAACAACAGTGACGTCATGACACATTTTGAAATGAACACCCAGTATACATAGAGATATGGGATTGCTTGCTGATCACCACTTTCAGTGTCAGGAATGCTGTAGCCATGTATTTCTCCGAAAATCTCTAAATATTTATTTTACAGCGTCACAATAGCCAGCTTTCCCTTTGTACCTCATATAACAAGAAAGTAAAAGTAAATATTACGAGAAAAATTAAGAGTTTTATTCGTTTAAAAGAATCTGAAGGAAACAGTGCAGCACATACGGAAAAGCACAGATCAGTATCGAGGTCTGTCCTTGTTCAGCCATTCCTTCCTGCAATGCACGCTGATAAATACCGGTAATGATAGCTTGTGTGCTCTATTATGTAATTGCTATCAAAAGGCCTTTAGAATTGTATTTCAAGTAGATTTGTATCACGTTTTGATTATAGACCGCGAATATTGACCAAAACATCGGGTACACAGTCGTCTGTTATCAGTATTGGGATAATGTTAGTCAGAATGCAGCCACACAAGATGTAAAACACTAACTGTTTAAAAATTGTGGTCTTCTTCTCCGTCTTTTTCCTCTCATTTTTTCCTTCACTTTGTATGTTAGAGCTCTTTAATGCCCTATATACAGAGTGGACGTGAAATAACCTTGCAGATTTTCAGACCTGATAGCTCATGTTGTATGTAACAAAAAACTACAATATCATATTCCCCAAGGTACAGTTTTAGGCCCTATTTTATTTTTAATATATATTAATGACTTATTAGAAATTGACTTACAACAATACAATGGTGTTCACTATTCTTATGCAGATGACACAGTTTTACTTTTTGGTGGAAAAACCTGGTATGATGTATGTAATAATTCAAATAATAGACTTAAATTAATACAAAAAATGGTTTGACATAAATTAGCCTATATTTCTATCAACGAAAATAAAATAATAATTTTTCCATTCTCATTATCTGAAAAATATAACAAACCTCCTACATATATGAATAATTTCAAGGGAAAAATTGTTCCGGGGCCGGGTATCGATCCCGGGATCTCTGGTTGAACGTACAGCGCTCTACCCCTGAGCTACCATGGAACTCCACCCGACACCGTCTCAACTTTTCCCTTTATATCCACACAACTCGCGTGGGCTGACGAAACGCCAGAGACCCACATCGAGTGCACACAATCTCTGTGTGACTTGGAATTGTGGTTTTCTGTTAACGTACACAGTAACGTATATATTATGCAAATCTAGTCTTTCAGGTGAAGCTCCCGGGTAGCTCAGGGGTAGAGCGCTGGTACGTTCAACCAGAGGTCCCGGATCGATACCCGGCCCCGGAACAATTTTTTCCCTTGAAATTTTTCAAATCTGCTTTACAGGGAGCTTCACCTGAAAGACTAGATTTGCACTCCTACATCTATATTAAGTATTAAATTACGTAACTCTAATTGTTGTCTTATACAGTGTAAATGTCCGATTATTAAGGAGTCCTATAAAGTTAAGTATTTAGGCATAATTTTCGACAGTCATTTAAAATAGAAACAACACATTAATTACCTTGGTAATAAATTACGTAAAATAATATATTATTTTGTTTTATTGAGAAATTACTTGTCAATAAGTTTAGTATTAGTATTAGTATTTATTTATTTAACCTGGTAGAGATAAGGCCGTCAGGCCTTCTCTGCCCCTCTGCCAGGAGATTCCAACTACAATATCAACAATAAAATTACAATTAGTATTAGATTTACAATTACAATTATTATATACTTAACTTTATTTCAATCGGTAATTATGTGTGGATAGGATGAGGTAGCTTATTTAAATCCAATTTTAATCCACTTTATTTATCACAGAAGAAAATAATTAAAATAGGTATTCATAAACCTATTGATTTTCCATCTCAAAAATTGTGTTTAGATTCTAGTGTTCTTAAAAGAAGACATATTTATTATATCGTATTAATAAAATTCATACATAAAAATCGAAATAATTTTGAATTGTGTTCTCATAGTTATGAAACAAAAGGTATAAATTCTTTAAGATTGTTTGAACCAAAATGCAACACTGGTACAGTATTTAATCATAGTAGTAATTTAGGCCAATCAATATAATAACAAATTTATATTTAAATATCCTAATCTTGTCAATTCTAATAGTTCTAGTATTAAATTTAAAAAGTTATATATGGGTTTTATAAAAATTGAAAAATTGTAAATTTAATTGATTCTGGTTCACGTTAACACTTTGTTTAAAAAACTTGAAATTGTTTAACGACAGTGTTAAAATTTTTTAAAAAAGGTTATGACTACAATAATATAGAAACAGATATGGAAATTCTACACATCACACCAAAAAGTCCACAGTTAAACATCTTAGAACAATACGAAATATTCATACATACAATAACACACCCACAACATATACTTAATACACAATTACAGTTCAATACCCACACATTTTTCTATATCATGATACATAGCACACAAACAACCACCCCCCACCATAGGAGCAACACACCCCCACCCCTACAACTGACGAATGCAAATAGCAGTATGCATGATGAACAGGAACGTCAGTAGTTCGTAAGACACTGAAGATGAAGTCGAAACGGGCCGTCTGTCTAAAGTATATAATCTTTTTTTTTTTAAATTCTAACGCTTTTAACGTGTCGTTAAACAATTTTAAGTTTTTTGTAAATTTAAATTTATGTATTCTTATTGCGTAGTAGACATAAGAAAAATTGTACAGTGTTATATACTAATTACTTTCAATTCAGGAATCCGTCCCTAACCACGAGTTCTACTTTTTCAGGGGCGAGCTAAAGTTTTTCTGTTTATATTGTAACTTTATTACAAAACAAGAATGTAATTTTATCGTTTCACAATAATCACTTGCTTTAATTTAGTTTAAATACTCCCGTCAACAATGGGATTTCCACTCTACACAGTAACAAAGTATTCGTTATTGCACTCCACAGACGAAAATGACAATTTACTTGGATTATTGAGAACAACAATGAACTGTTAATCTTAACTAATGTTCACAAAGCACTATTTACAAAACAGAACTGTCAGTTCTCAGTACACAGTTCGTTTGCTTTGGCTAGTTCTTCTAGCTCAGTCACTCGAGTTCCCAGTATCTCGAACCCCAGACCTTCAGAGACAGTCCACTGAACTTCGAACTCAGGTCCCCCAACTGCGGTCCACTGCGCTCAGACTCAGGACTTCCGGCTCCCACAGTTACGGACACAACTCAAGTCGAACTCCGGTCTCGAAGCTGGCTTCACTGCTACACTGACTGGCTAGCTTGCTGTCCAACGACTCAACAACAACTGCTCAAATTCACTCGCGTGTCGTATTTTATAACCAAACCATAGTTTCTGGAGAGTACGATACTGGAAATTTCTACGGATGTCCAGAAGATGGCACCTCTCGAATTCTCTGGATTTCTCCCCTCACTACCGCGGTCGCATCTCTCCTCTCCTCTCTACGCCACGGCACATGCCCCAGGAAGCAGATGCGCGCGCAATTTCATTTGCCGCGTCGCCCGATCCTTCCAAGTGCGCCCCTGCCCTCTGTCGGACGCGTGATCAAGTCTCGACGGGGCTGTCACAATATTATATTTTATGTTACAATTATTAGCAAAATAAATAAATAAGTAAATAAATAAATATTGGTGGAAAGTTTATATATTTGCGAATTTTGTTTATTTTTATGTTCAATGTTGTTTATGTTTATGTTTACAAATTCAGAATAAATGCATGTTAATAAGACCACATTATTTTATTTCGTAAATTATATCGCTATCCCCTTCAGCTCTTTACACGACCCCCACTTTGGGAACCACTGCCCTAAGGTGAACTGGGAGTAGAGCTGTAATATACAAACTTGTTAAAATCTAGGGTAAAGATTTAGATGCATTTTCATATAGACAACTTACTAAGATGTAGTTGAAAGAACTCTATGTAACAGATCGCACCTAGAAGTTTTCAAACATAATACTATTTAGTCGATTATCGCCCACTTTCTATTCTACGTGCTTCTGCATTCATTCCAGGTTCACGAAGTTGAAAGTAGATGATGATATGGCTTCAAGCATCGCAGCCCGTTCACAGCGCTGGAGTTGCGCCGTGATTGATGATCTTGTGGCTCCTCCTCTAGTCCCGTGTCAGATAAGTCACTCCAGTCTGGATCCCCGTGTAAATGATAGCGTGTAGCTTTGATCGACATTTCTATGTAATGAATTACCGACATAAACAAAAGTTGCTGACCCCGCTGAATCACAAATCCTGGACTTGTATGAAACATAAATCCATGGCGAGACGGACGGGCGCCACTTAAACACGGGGGTGGTTAGTGTTCACTCCTCCTCCTCTATTTAATTAGGGTAATCAAGAGACCACACCCCCTCAAGGTTGAGGCTTGCCGCCTCCCCCACGTGTAATTATAACGTTCCTGCCATGAGCCGTCCCGGTTTACGAATTCATCGTGAGTAACTCGCGACCCGCAGGCCAAATGCAAAGCATTTAATTGTTTTACTTTGACCTAGAAGCTGAAGTTTGAATTCTCTGTTTCCAGGGTTACGGATGTGCAAGCAGCCCTCGAGATAGCTTCACACTGCAACGGTGAGTCTCCGTTTCTTCAATTTGAAATTTATACTAACATGCATAGAGTAATTAAAACTCAGTAAAATTGTAAAGATTTATATGTATGTGTATGTATGTATTTATTCATACTGCAAATGGGTATATACCCGGTGGCAGTGGTAACTAATTACACTCAATAATGACAATAATAAACACAATTAATAATAAATTAATAATAATAATAATAATAATAATAATAATAATAATAATAAACAGGGAGCATCCTAAATTAAATGAAGCACGATCACTTAAAATAACATTTAAAGTAAATCTAATTTCTATCTTAACCCTAAGTTCTAATTAAAACCCACGAGTATGATATGTTCATACCTGCACAAGTACCTTTCAGCACTACACTCATTTCGCTGACAACTCACTCACTGCACTGGAACTATGACACATTTCACTGATTCTATTCTGATTTCACTAACACTTCAAAAAAATTTCACTGTTCAAATACTTTGCTCTGCCACTATAAACTGTAAAGCTTCACTGACAGAAACACACTTCACTTACACAACACACTTCACTGACACAACACACTTCACACTTCACTGACACAACACACTTCTTCACTGATACAACACTTCAATAACAAAATATCAATTACACCCTTTAAATAGTGTGTATAATATACTACCGTCTACCATCTATTACACCCGTTAAATAGTGTGTATAATATACTACCGTCTATTAGTAAAGTCCTTAAGCCTATTTTAAATACATTTTTGGTTATTGGTAAACCCTTTAGTAAGTCTGCAGGTAAAGCATTCCAGTCCCTGATAGTACGATTGAGAAAAGAAAACTTTCCAGTGTCCGTCCTCTGTCTTCTTTCCCTCAATTTATATGAGTGGTCGTTCCTTGAAGAGTAATTTGGCGGTTGCAACCTATTTTTTATTTCTCTCCAGGCAGGCTCACCTCTTTATGTTTTGAACAGTGCGAATAATCGAATTCGCGTTCTCCGATCCATGAGTGTGTCCCGTTTTAATGGTGAATTATTACGACAACTCTTGAGAGCCCGTTTTTTTAATCTTTTCCAGTGTCTTAATATGTTTTAATCTGTAAAGATTGCAACATGCAGCACCATATTCCATTACTGGACGTACTAGTGATTTATATGCAACCTCTTTGGATTTATCAGAGCCTTTTCTTAGTACCCTCATCACAAAGTGTAACGCTCTCCATGCTTTTCCCGCTGTGTCCGTAACGTGTTCCCCCCAGCCGAGATCGCTGCTAAATGTTATAAAATTGTTCCGGAACCGGATATGGATCGCTCTGTACACGGAAACACTAAAAATCACGGTCAGATAAGCCGATTCCGGGATTTGAACACGTGCTCGGTCCGTTGATCATAGACAGACAAACAGACGACATGCCCAGAAAGTATTTTCGTTGTCAGCGATACTGAAACTTGTGTTTCCGTTAAATAAAGAAATATATATATATTTTAGAAGTGACACAATGTTTTCTCTTTATCTATTTCTAATTAGATAATAAAAACAACCTTCGCACCTAGTTCTGGCTTTATTTGGATCAAGTTAAAGCAGTTGCTGTTCCCCTTAACGCTTAGGCATTTGTTTCCTGTTAAAGTAGACATCAGATGACGTGTTGTTGTGGTTCCTTAGGCGAAGACCAGATGCCAATTAACATTTCAACACTCCACTCGGTCGCTATAGCAACTTGGGAATGGAGCTGCTTTTCAGAATTGCTCATCTACATGTTTGCTACATTCAACAGGGAAACAAGCTTCGGAATTATTTAATCTTAACGAAAACATTCTAGATGACATATAAACAACTGATACAAATTGTGGAGCGTGCCAGTAAACTGTATTTTAAGAGGGGTGAGGGTGAAATTTCTATTTTCTACGTTTTTCAAGCTAAGTACTTGACTTTTTGTACACATAACCATTAATAACACAGCAGAGTGAGTATAGGTCAGTTTCTGTCGGATGCTTTTCCAATTGACTGGGAGCTAAAGCAAGGAGATGCACTATCGCTTTTACTTTTTAACTTTGTTCGTCTAGAGTATGCCATTAGGAATGTCCAGAATAACAGAGAGGGTTTGGAATTGAACGGGTTACATCAGCTGCTTGGCTGTGCGGATCACGTGAATATTTAGGAGAAAATCCACAAACGATTAGGGAAAACACGGGAATTTTACTTGAAGCAAGTAAAGAGAAAGGTTTGGAAGTAAATCCCGAAAAGACCAAGTATATGATTATGTCTCGTGACCAGAATATTGTACGAAATGGAAATATAAAAATTGGAAATTTATCTTTTGAAGAGAAGAAACAATTAAAATATCTTGGAGCAACAGCAACAGTAAAAAATATTAATGACTCTCGGGAGGAAATTAAACGCAGAATAAATATGGGAAATGCGTTGTATTATTCGGTTTAGAAGCTTTTGTCAACCAGTCTGCTCTCAAAAAATCTGAACGTTAGAATTTATAAAACAGTTATATTACCGGTTGTTCTGTATGTTGTCAAACTTGAACTCCCACTTTGAGAGAGGAACATAGGTTAAGGATGTTTGAGAATAAGGTTCTTAGGAAACTATTTGGGGCTAAGAGGGATGAAGTTACAGGAGAATGGAGAAAGTTACACAACGCAGAACTGCACGCATTGTATACTTCACCTGGCATAATTAGGAACATTAAATCCATATGTTAGGGATGGGCAGGGCATGTAGCACGTATGGGCGAATCCAGAAATGCATAGTGTGTTAGTTTGGAAGCCGGAGGGAAAAAAAGTTTTGGAGAGGCCGAGACGTAGATTGGGGAATAATATTAAAATAGATTTGAGGGAGGTGGGATATGATGATTAATCTTGCTGAGGATAGGAACCGATGGTAGGCTTATGTGAGGGCGGTAGTGAACCTTCTGGTTCCTTGCTTGAAAGTCATAGGTAAGTAAGTATGATCACGGTGTGATAGATAATGATGTTGTGAAGTATTATTTCTGTGAGTTAATTAGTTTTTGAGTTAACAAAAATATTCTAAATAGTAATATGCGTTACAAGAGCGGTATGTTGAAGTTTTCATGTTCGAGGAAAATTTTGAAAAAGCGAAACATAGTTGAGCTTTTTTAATTTCCGAGAATTGAAAGAAAACATACCGCTCGTGTATCGTACATTAGTCTTATGTGCGAAGGTCGTTTATTACATACCTGAAAGAGAAATTTCTAATTAGTTGCAATGAAATCTCCATCTTGGTTTCTGTTCAATGACGGCAAATTTGCAAAACAAAAATATCTATCTTCAACATTGTTGCTTTAAAATGTTTTCTGTGTGTACTATACTCCAGCAGGCCGTGATATACGTCTGTCTTTTTTCCCCCTCGTCTATGATGAGTCTGGAATCTTGTTGATTTTTTTTCACGGCTTCCTTAATGTTACTTGCATCACGAATCCAGTAACTTTAGTGGAGTTGTAGAGTTTACTTAATTTTTGCAAATATTTAAAAACAATAATTAACAGTGCAATTTAGGTGAAATTGCAGTGGTAAGTTTCCAATTTATAATTATTACTATATTGAAAGTCTCTAAAAATAATATGTTAAAAGCCTAAAGCAGTAAAATCAATATGTCACTTAAGCGGTAAGAAGAGGGAAATTGTTATGTGTGTTAGGTTGGGAATACTGAATGTGGAATTTTAGACTTTCCGCGGATTGGTTTTGTGCGGAAACCAAGCAAATACGCACGATCTCGCACAAAAAATTTGCATATTTCAAAATGAATTTTTGAGTAAAATGTTTGAAATTTTTTAAAAGACCAGTGGCATATTTAGAAAAACATCACGCGTCAGTTATCCTGTATCTTTTCTATAAAAGGGAGGGGCAAGATTTTATAAACACTGCAGACCTAAAAATAGAAATTTTCCATAGACACTATAAATATTTTATTTTTTATTTCGAAAAGTATTAATTTAATCATAAAATTCATGCGCTATTTTGTTAAGCACAGTGTGTAGAACACGCAATAAAAATTTCATGTTCCTATCATCAAAATTGTAAGTCTCTCTTCTGTGCTGAAAAAAGAAGTGTGAGAAAACAGCTTGTAAAATTTGCATGTAATTGACGATCAAGGGAACAGCTATTTATATACTACGTAATTTTTATACTTTCAAGCGCTGCAGAGTATTGAAACTTGTTCAACATATAAATAAGAAATTGCTGATTCATTTTTTTTTACAAGAAAAAGAAAATGTGATTTTTGACTGAAAATGACTAAAATTTCACCCGTCTCCCCCCTTAAATTATTTTGTTTTTAATTACCAACAAATTATTTTATATATTTCGTCATATCATTGTATAGAGCACATCTAGGTCAGAAAGCATGGGTAGACATAACGGCTCGGTTAGAAAAGCCAACGTACTATGGTAGGAACGATCATGATTTCAAAATCAAATGTAGGAAACAGAAAACGGATGTAGGTAAATTCTCATTTTTAAATAGAACTATAAATGATTGGAATGACCTACCTGCAGCGGTCTTTGAGGGCTGTCCTTCCTTAAGGAGATTCAAGAATAATTTAAAAAGTTGTATATAAAGTGAAAATTAAAATTAAGGTGGCATTCAACATTTAATTTTTTTAAGGTGACATGTATTTATCTAGGCTGACGAGTTTACTTCCTTGGTTTGAATTGTAAATTATTTAAAACTAACGTGTAAGAGGGCCTTAGACTAGAAATGTTTAGTTTAAATGTAGTTCTCTTTATAAGTATGCATAAGGATGTAATTATTTGACTTATTTGAACTGTTGTATCAGTGAAGCGAGGTGAGTCAGTGAAGTTATGGTTTTACAGTGCAGTGAACAGTTCCGATCAGTGATAATTTATAGCGTCAATGAAATGTGTTCTATAGTGTCAGTGAAATGAGTTACAGAGTATCAGTGAAATGTGTGCTAAAGTGTCAGTGAAATGCGTCATAGTGCCACTACAGGGAATGAGATGAGAGTAAAGTGAAAGACTATTGAAACTTATGTAGGACCTATAGATAATTATGTAGGTTGTATTGTAAAATTAGGTATTTTATTTATGTTTTATTATTATTGTGTTAAATTGTATTGTGTATTATTATTGTATTGTGTGTAAAATTGTATATGTGTTGTAAAATTGTATTGTGCATTGTAAATTTTATTGTGTATTGGTTATCATTTTATTGTGTATTGTTAATATTGTATATACCACTGCCACCGGGTGCTTGCCCACTTGCAGTGTAAATACATACATACATACATACATACATACATACATACATACATACATACATACATACATACATACATACATACAGACGTGGAAAAATTATTAGACTAAAACGTTTTTCTTTGAAACATAATATAATTCGTCATATCAACTATCAGTATAATTCACACAGTCTCTATTATTGTAAATATGATTGTTTACATATTCTGGTATATTTTTCCAGTTGTTAAGTATATTTTGTATGGCTATGTTGGTATCACTGGTGTTTTAATTATATACTGCAGAAGATATTCAACAGTCTGTTCTCCCATGGCCTGCAAGAAGACCGGACATGAACGAAATTGAAAATGTTTGGTCTATACTGAAGTAGAAAGTGAACAAAAAGAGGCTTACAACAAAACATGGACTCATTTAAGCACTGTCTGATATCTGGCTAAATGATGCTGATATTCAAAGAAAGTGTCAAACTTTGGTTTCCAGCATCCCTGACAAAATCAACGTGTTAATAAAGAATAAGGGAATGTTCACAAAATATTAGTAACCTCAAGACTCAATTTTCTGTTCATTATATCTGTGCAAAATACATTTTTATTCATTATTTCTGCCGATAAATACAGCTTTATAGCACATACAATTATTTAGTCTAATAATTTGTCCACGTCTGTAATATATGGCTCATTCGCTTGACTTCAGCTTTTCAACTTGGAAGTCTGTGGTTTGATTCTGGACAATTTATTTATTTACATTAAAAAGATACATTAAGAAACTATTATACGATACTATTATACTATTATATGGTATATAAAACAGAAATACAAATTAAGGAATTTTCCCCCGTGTTAGCAAACGTTCGTAGTCGAGAGTAAACGTAACGATCAGCGCGTCTGGCCGCGAAACCAGGTGGCCCGGGTTCGAATCCCGGTCGGGACAAGTTACCTGGTTGAGGTTTTTTTCCGGGGTTTTCCCTCAACCCAATACGAGCAAATGCTGGGTAACTTTCGGTGCTGGACCCCGGATTCATTTCACCGGCATTATCACCTTCATTTCATTCAGACGCTAAATAACCTAGATGTTGATACAGCGTCGTAAAATAACCCAATTAAATAAAATCGAGAGTAAACTGACCTGTAGGTAAGCAGAAAGAAGAAGGCAAATTAAACAAAAAGTGTAAGCAATAAAATACCACAGATTACAAAACCAAGAGACTATATGATAAAGAACAATCACAATTGAAAATGTTTATAACCAATATTAACAAGTATATCAGACTAATATTTACCAATATTAATTATCTAACCACATATTAATTTCCCTTAATAATTTCTTTAATTTTCAGTTTAAATTTAATCGCACTTATGTTAGCTAAAACAGGGTACTGAGAAATTAATTTGTTGTAAAGTTTTAAGCCATAGTTGAAGCTTGTTTCATACCAGCAGCCGTTGAACTTTTGGATTCTGTGAAATGAAATAATATGTTTCTTCTCGTATTATAATTATGCCAATATGTGTTGAAATTTTTCCTGTTCTTATGAAAGAAGGTTAATAATATATATTTATATATCTGCTCCAATTTGAGAACGTTAAAATCCAAATAAAGATATTTAGTACGGTAATCACTAGACTTTTTCAGAAAAGTTTGATTATTCTCTTTTGTAGTAAATCCAGCGGCTTTCTTATGGATTTAGAAACACTGTCCCAACCGACAATGACATAACGTAATACAGATTGCACAAGGGATAAATAAATAAATCTTAAAATATCAATAGGGAGGTAAGAACTAAGTGTAACAAATTTATATATAATTTTGCGTAATTTATTACATAAAAATACAATATGTCCCATCTAAGGTGAAATTCCTCATATTTGTATTATTATTATTATTATTATTATTATTATTATTATTATTATTATTATTATTATTATTATTATTATTATTTTCATCTGAAAATCAGTTAAAAAAGAAGATCTGATTCGATGTATGACTTATGGCTTTCCCGGTGTTTGATGTAGAATAAAGGCTGGTTCACAATAAACCGGTAACGGAAACGACAACAAGAACGAAAACGGAAATAGTGTTAAAGTAAATGTATTTAAATGTGAGCTTTCACAATAGTTAATTATGAATGCTCCCATTTAAATACATTTATTTTAATATTATTTCCGTTTTCGTTCTCGTTGTCGTTTCCGTTCCCGGTTTATTGTGAACCAGCCTTTACTCTTCTCGGGTTCTCAGCCAGGTGAGTTGGAGATTAGCTTCCAAGCTTTCGATGATATTCTTCAGGGAATGAAGAAGATGGCAGAGCTAGCCGTCGAAAACTTGGAAGCTAATCTCCAACTCACCTGGCTGAGAACCCGAGAAGAGTTGTTCAAGATCTGTTTCTTTAAATGGTAATCTATAAATATTTATAGGACTATAACATAATAGAATTTGTAAAATATTATATATAATGGACTATGACTTTCTTCTTAGAATGAAAGTGACTTTCAATCTTATATTAATTACTTATACTTCACTCAACTTAAGCTTAAAATTCTGATTCAATTCTCAAGTAATTAATATTATCAATATTACTTATATTTTTTGTTCACTAAATTTCGTGTCATTTCTTCCTATTTGCCGAAAATAAACGACGTCCGATTTATTATCCACCACGTTTTCAAATTTAAGTAAGTTCTTTGATGTAGGCCTACACCTTCATCTTCGGTTCTATCCTTGCAATGCATGTTATTAAAAATAATAGGTTTGAAAAGAAATGTAGCCTCACTTTCAATTTTGAGCAGCTATGGGTGGGAAGTATTACGTTATTATATGATGACATTTATTTATTTATTTATTTATTTATTTATTTATTTATTTATCTATTTATTTATTTATTTATTATTTTGCTAATAATTGTAACATAATAGTACATTATGCAGCGAGCCTATAATGATAGTAATTAAGACGCGAGTATGTTTGTTTATGAAACGA
Organism: Periplaneta americana; assembly: GCF_040183065.1. Lineage (NCBI taxonomy): Eukaryota > Metazoa > Arthropoda > Insecta > Blattodea > Blattidae > Periplaneta > Periplaneta americana. Next base: position 166,090,650 of record NC_091128.1, read on the forward strand.
GCGCAAGCGAATTTCATAATTTTCATACGAGCGTCTTAATTACCATTATAGGCAAGTTTCATACGACTTTTTATGCTCGACCATATTTCTAGCTTGAAATTATTCAGAAGTATTCATTTTATTCGTATCTAACTGAAGAGCGGAAGTGACCTTGTGCATAGCTCGTAAATTGTGAGGTGTGCGCAGACGCGAAAGTATTGATTTTATCTGAGGAACAATAATGTCATTGACCTTGATATAATCTGATAATAACATGAACTAATTTTGATATAGCCTGGAAATTGATTTAGAATTGAAAAACGAGATGACAAATTGAATTTATTTGAATATTATTTACAATTAACGCTAATTATTATAGTAATAGAACATAACCTTCTGCGACAGTATTGGATTTCCAGCCTCCGTGACGCTTCCCTCGTTGTCTTTCGATTGCATATCCGAGAATAATCGAAAACCTGAACTTTAATGAATAGGTGTACTTTAATGAGGTCCATTAAAGGACTGCTACCAGGTGTATAATTAGGGGAGACTGGGGCAAAGTGGTCACCTTAAGAGAAAATAAGCTGCAGAACGTAAATTAGCTTTGTTTTCCTCTCACAATCTTTGCTACTAAAAAGACGTTTCATTCCCCTTTTTAATGCAATCATTACGAATTGTTTACTAATTCAATTTTTTATTCAATCAAGAATTTTTTGTTTGTCTGCACATTGACCACTTTACCCCAGGCCCTGGGTAATGTGGTCCCCCAAGAATAAAGATACTTCTAAATGAATGATTACAGTTCTATTATTAATTTTTTCGACAAGAAATGTATATTAAGCGTTTTTATCGAATAGTGCACCATTAATTCACATTGCAAAAAGACAAAAACAAAATATAGTAGTGAAAGTAGAACATAGCACAATGGAAAAAGGAACGCTGTCAACATTCATACACAAAACCTGTGTTAGTTTAAAAAAAATAACATAGCATTGAAAGTAGAATTAGGATAATAAAGAAGTTATTGTAAACATTTCTAAACACAAGCTAGTCTTTGTGCGAGATAATATATATTTTTTATTTTTTAAGTTTATTTACACAGAAATCACATTTGAAATCGTCGCTGCCATCATCTTCAAACACAGCACATTCCTCGTGAGCCCATTCTAAGCATGATGAGCAACGTATCCATCCTTCACCTCCGGTTGACCTGAGATAGCCTATGAGTCCTTACAGAAAATGCACTCCGCATCATCATTATCACTTCCTTCCTCGCTGCTTATTTCTTCACGAAGAGCGACCTTCGTCGTTTTCTGTTGCTGTTTCTTAGTTTCTATGTGATTATTTTTCATAATATTTCTCCGCACTCCCTTTATTGTGGACTGTTTGTTGTTCTTAGTTTTATCTTTGGCTCCTTTGCCCTCTCTCTCTTGAGCCAATTGATTTTTATACGGACTACTGGTCAGGATTTCACCTGAACCTGTTTTTCTCTTTTGGGAACGGGCAATAGTGGATTTGGGTGGAGAACTGATATCTTCCAGATTTACTGTGAAGGATGAACTAGGCTGGGGAGAAATTGCTGCAGGAAGAATGATAATGGAACCATCATTAGGCGTATCTGAGGAATGTGGATGGAACTGGGTCAACAGGCAAGGTTTCTGAATCGTTAGAAGATTCTATATGATTGAGAGGCCTGTCAGTAGGCAATCCGTATCATCAAAAACATCTTGATCAAGAGGATATAATCCACATTTTTTGAAGCCATTTATTGCATTTGTAGGTGTTGCTGCTCGTAGATAAGCCTCTCCAAAAGTGTACTGACCTAAAACTGTGTCTTGTTTCGACTTCATTACTCTTCTCTTAAGAGTCATTCTTGGAATGCAGCCCATTTCATTTCACCCTTCCTAACACACCTGATAGCCTCGCGCATTTTTGTTGGACTCCAGCTCTATTGGGAAGTTTTGCGGGGTCGATTTCTAGACATTTTATCTGTATTCTGCAACAACAAAGAAATAGTCACGAATTTAACAATTTCTGGGGCAAAATGGTCCCCTAGAAAAAAAAAGGGGACCACGTTACCCCGACCGCTCTATTTTAAACAAAGTAATGGCTACGGACGGATACCATCTTGTATAGTTTCGATAAACATTGAAATATGTAGTATAGAACTGGGTCTTACTTGAGTAATAACTTTATATAGTAACTCTCCTAATGACAGAACGTACAGTGGTATGAAACAGGAAGCTTACCACATCAGATCTTCAAAAAATGGAATTTTCTCTGTATCTTATCATTTAACACGTCCAAACACTTCAGCAGACACGTACGTAATGGCTGGATAGAGAAGGAAGTACTACGGAACTCTAAACGGAGATGACAGCACCAACTGGAGAGATAAGTAGAGGGTACCACTTTACCCCGGGGGACCACTATAGATAGGTCTCCCCTACTACATTTCGGCATGGTCGAGCATAAAATATAATATATACAGAAAAACATTAGCTCGCCCCTGAAAGAGGAGAACTCGTGCTCAGGGGCGGATTCCGGAATTGAAATTAATAAGTATACAATACAATTTGTCTTATGTCTACTATGCAATTATAGTATATAAATTTAAATTTACAGTTTTTCAATTTTTATAAAATCCATAAATAACTTTATAAATTTAATACTAGAATTATTAGAATTAACAAGATTAGGATATTTAAATATATATTTGTTACATATTCTTGGGCCTAAATTACTACTGTGATTAAATACTGTAACAGTGTTGCATTTTGGTTCAAACAATCTTAAAGAATTCATACCTTTTGTTTCATAACTATGAGAATACAATTAAATATTATTTCCATTTTTATGTATGGATTTTATTAATACAGTATAATAAATTGTCTTATGTTAAGTGCATTAAAGTCTAAAAACAATTTTTGAGATGGAAAATCAATAGGTTTATGAAGAAATATTTCAATTATTTTCTTATGTAATAAATAAAGTGCATTAGAATTGGATTTAAATGAGCTACCCCCATCCTATAATTCCATACATAATTACCGATTGAAATAAAGTTAAATATATTGTGCGTAATAAACTTATTGACAAGTAATTCCTCAATAACACATGAACACTAAATTCACTTGCTTTTTACTTACATTTTACTTAGTCAAGGGAAATGTAAGTATTGTCACTGAATACGGATCCAGCACTTTACTTTAAATTACCTAGCTTCTGACTTGAGGAAGTCAAGACGAAGTGAAGTTGGAGTGGCGTTCTTGAACACAGCCCTTTGTGTATATTTTAAAAAGAAAATGGGTTCATTTTCTGCATTATTTAGCAAGTTATTTGAGTATGAAATACTGGAAATTCATGTACGTTAATAGCATTCTTGAAAGCGTCTCTTCATATTAAAATTACTTTCAAAGTTTAAGTAAACTGACTGTGAGTTCGGCAAGCGAAGTGGGTGGTAGTAGCGTCCGAAAAGATTCGTTTTTATGAACTTGACAGGCTCGGCTCCGAATATTTGCACGTGCGAAATATCACACAAAGACACTGAATTCCTTCTGCGCAATATGGAAATATAAGATAAACCCCGTGAGGAGGCCAGCTTGAAGTGATGAGAGGTCGCGTCATTTTCTTCAAGTGCCACTTTGCATCACGCCAATAAAGAGGTTGGAGGCTAATATGAGGCCTGATAACTCCCGAATTTATAGATTATATTGAACAAAGATTGCCAGGTGGACACAAAAATATGAAAGTCTTTGCTGCGTTTCTCAGGAATTTTAGCAGTTGAAGTGGCTACTCAAAAAAGCGCTCAACTAGCATTTTTTTTTTAAATCACTTGTTTTCCATTTTATTAAACTTATACTTCTTTAGAAGGCGTATCTGGTCAATAGAAAAAGGGCACAGTCTTAATTAGAAAACGCCTAATAAATGTCTCGTTTAGTGCAAGAAGAGTCTAATTATTATTGCATTATTAGGGCCTGCTTTATCAATACCGTATTTCAGTTTGTAGAAGAACGGCTCACTTGGACCTTTCTATCAGCTTCCATTCATAAGACTGTTATTTCATTAATATAACTCAGCAAGTTCACAGTCTGGTACATTTCGGACGTCTAGTTTTCTTAGTACAGGGACATCATTTTATTTTTACTTGCATTTTTATTGTACCTGCATTTCTGAATATACTTCACTCCCACACCTTCATTAATGTCCTTGCTCCCGTCAGACACACAAACTTACGGCCGCTGTTGCATTCGAAGTCTTCAAGCAGTGAAGTAAACACTGCAGTGTGTAGTGTGTTTCAGAAATATGGTTGCGTTTTCTATAGAAGGAAGAACCTATATTAATAATATCGTACTAAAAATTATATTCAAGAAATGATAAATTCAATTTCAGATAATATGCTTCAAAATGTTTTTAATAATATGCGTAAAGAATTGAAGCCTGCATTGTAATGAACGGCAACCATTTTCAGCAACTTGTTTAAAAATTCAGATTACCTTATTTTGAATTGAGGTGGCTAGAAGCAAAGGAATGCTAGTGACATTTGTAATAACATGAGTTAAGTGCATCCAGTGTAAGCTAAAGTATCTAAAATTTTAGTGGCAAAGGGATATTTTAATCGCATCACATATTAAAATTTAAATAAAAATTTCACCGATTTTACGAAAGCTTAAATATTTAAACCCCATTTTCTCAAAAGTAACTTAAGTACACTTACAGCCCTTTACTTATGACCCCCTCAATTTAAATGCACTCTCTATATTGCATGTTAACACCAATATCAATATGCTAATAAAGTAGACATTACATAACGAACATAGCCACCTGAAAAGTTGAGTTTTTGAAAAAAAAATGTTACTACTCTGCTGTATTTTGATAAATTCTGTAAAAGTGGTGATCAAACTGAAAATCGCAATATCGTATTTCCCTACAACATAAATGAATACACAACTTTTCTCTCCTCCTATACCTAGTAAAATGATTTGTTTACATATTGCACTAGTAACATCAAACTCCTGTAATGGAAGGGGGCAACAGTGTTTCCGAGTATAGCCAGGTTAATGTTAAAAATGTTGGTAAAAATAAAGTGATGTCCCTGTATAACGACTCATATGTTTGAATTTACTCGATGCAATAGCTTACAGTCTGATTTTTGTTCATATTATATTAATATTACGAATTTAAGAGGAATCGTATTTCTAAAATAGTAGTAGTATTGTAGAAGAAGAGCTCAATTCTGTCATTTCCAAAATTCGTAGTGCTTTAATATGATATAAAAGAATTCTGTACTTAATCTATGCATTGGAAAAATGATAGAGGAGTGTGGAAGTACATTATTATGTTGCAGAAGCACTTGAAGCATTATTCCCTGTCATTTTTCTTCAATTGCGGCCACAAGGCATGTGAGTTGTTGACAATAAATGTTACTTATGCTTACATTCCTAGAAAGCAATTCGTAGTACATGACGCCTTCTTTATTCCACTAGATGCGTAATATCATCTTCTTTAGATGGACACTAATTTTTGTACGAGGTATTGTGTGTTGAAGCGACAGAACCATTTTCATGCATTGTTTTTTTCCAATGACATTATTCCCGTACACAGCACAAATGTTTCGAGCCGCCTCCGCCGCCTTTGCTCCTCTATTAAACTCGAACAGAAAAATATGTTGGAATTGTTCCTTTTTCTCCACTTAGACACTACATTCTCTTTACCCCATAAATAGCACAAACTTTCTTCATATCCGCAAAATTCAAGGCGTACAGTATTTACAAGCACAACACTGTTTTCAGAACACGGGAGGAGTGATAGTAGGAGGAAGAAGATTTAGATTAGATTTAGATTTAGATTAGATTTATTTATTTAACCTGGTAGAGATAAGGCCGTCAGGCCTTCTCTGCCCCTCTACCAGGGGATTACAACTATAATATGAACAATAAGATTACAATTAATATTAAATTTACAATTACAATTACAATAAAAATTAAAGTACGACAAGATTACCTGATTAATGAAAGCTAGACATTTTATCATAGAAGTTAAGAACAAAGAATATTTTTGCATTTACTAAATTACAAATTAAACCTACAATAACAAAATTCTATAGTGATGAAATTACCGGATATTGAGATATTTTGTGGTAGATTAAAAGAACTATTTACAAGAAACCATGTCTGAACGAGTCTCAATTACTGACCAAGTGCCTAGTAAGTTTGCGTTTGAATTGAATTTTATTTCGACAATCCCTGATGCTAGCAGGTAACGAATTCCAGAGTCTTGGCAGGGCTATTGTGAAAGAGGATGAGTATGAGGAGGTGCGATGGGATGGTATTGTTAGTATTGTTTCATGGCGAGAGCGTGTGTTCAGATTGTGGTGGGAAGAAAGGTAAGTGAAGCGAGACGACAGGTACGAAGGAATAGAAGAGTTCAAGATTTCGAAGAGAAAGAGAAGTGAATGTAAATTTCTTTTCTTATCTAGTTTAAGCCAACCTAGAAGAATAAAGTGCATAAGATTTGCTGATATAGCGTTGCGTCCACACCTGTGGAGTAACGGTTAGGGCATCTGGCCGCCAAACCAGGTGGCCCGGGTTCGATTCTCGGTTGGGGCAAGTTACCAGGATGAGGTTTTTTTCTGGGGTTTTCTCTCTACCCAACATGAGGAAATGCTGGGTAACTATCGGTGCTGTACCTCGGACTCATTTCACCGGCATTATCACCTTCATCTCATTCAGACTCTAAATAACCTAAGATGTTGATGAAGCGTCGTAAAATAACCTACCAAAATAAATATAGCGTTGCTAACAGAAGAGCAGATGATACTAAGGGATATGCTACTGGAGCTAAATGACAGCTGTGAGCAGTATGGGATGAAGATAAATGCCAACAAGACGAAGACCATGGTCATGAGGCAGTACAGCAAGTGGACAGCTTCAAATATAGGGACATCATTTTATTTTTACTTCAATTTTTATTGTACCTGAGTTTTTTAATATACTTCACTCCCACCCCTTCTACTAATGAAGTTCAACCATCCTCCACATAGATCCTAGACGGCATATACAGTCATAGTAGCCTTACGGTCATAGTAAATTGTACGTTCCAAAAATGTGTTTACATTTTCCAGTGACGAAAGAGCTTTCATTATTGAATCATTTTCGCACAGATACCAGTGGCGTATACTGGTTAAAGGGTTTGGGCTACCGCTGACCCTATTATTACACAAAATATATCTAACAGTTACTTTAATTTTAATTACTATGGTAAAACTAATAATACAAAATTATTACATTATGTTATATTATAAACTTTTTCTTTTGTAATTTCCTTGGGCTACCGCCGGTAGACCCGGTAGCCCGCAAAATAAGCCCCTGACAGATACTGTCGTCTATTTGCCTACGTCACATCCCGGTTTCCCCCACCAGATTCTATCCGCCCCTCTGTCAAGGCTAGTGGTGGGCTGTCTTAGCTCTTTTCTGAGAACATTAATTTCTGTTAGGAATTGGACGTCTGCGTAATATTATACAACTGTTTAAAAGAATTTAAATAAAAGGGCCTTGTTAAGTAATTAACTGTCACGTGATTTCCCCCCTTTGTACGACACTGCGACGTGACCACTTGGACGGACAGTAGATAGCATGTCAGACTAATTTTATCTTTTCGGATCGGGCAGAAGTGAAGATTGAATTTACAGAACGTAAGGTACTCTTTTAAAGAGTAGGTACAGAATTATTTCAACATGAGTTACTAGTACGAAGGGCGAAACTGATAATTGGAATTAGGTACAAGTGCGATAATATACACATTAGAACTGAAGTCTGTATCGAAATGAACTGCCACCATTTTCAAAATTGTGTTTCAATATCCATATTATGATTATTTTTCAATTTAACTTCATTCTCTATATTGTACGCTAATGTGTTGTAGACAGTATAATATACACTGCATAATGAATACGTCCGCATGGACAGCTCAGTTCGTGAGTAAAAACACTCATTGTTAATACAGTACTGTATTTTTATTAAACAAAAACCTAATGAAAATTATCAAACTCAAAATCGCGATATTTCATAGTTTACGTAAATGGATGAACTACTTTTCTTCCCTCCTATACCTAGTAAAGTAATTTGTTTGTATTTTACGCCAGTATCATCGAACTCTAGTCGTGGAAGGGGGGAGCAAACGGTGTTTTCGGTCCTCAGCCGATCCAAAGGTATAGCCAGGTTAATATTAGAAATGTTAGTAAAAATAAAATGATGTCCCTGTACTTGGGGTGTACTATAAGCAGTAACATGAGCTGCTGACACGAAGTCAAAAGGAGGATAGCAATGGCAAAGGAAGCTTTTAATTGGAAAAGTAGCACCTTCTGCGGACCTGGAAAAAGAACTGAGGAAGAGACTAGTGAAGTGCTTTGTATGGAGTGTAGTATTATTGTATGGGTTGAAACATGGATTACGACAAAGTAAAAAGAAGCGACTGGAAGCATTTGTAATGTGGATATGGAGAAGAATGGAACCTGTGAAGTGGACAGACTGAGTAAAAAACGAAGCTGTGTTGGAAAGAGTGGGTGAAGAAAGAATGATGCTGAAACTGGTGAGGAAGAGGAAAAGGAATTGGTTGGGTCACTGGCTGAGAAGAAACTGTCCACTGAAGAATGCACTAGAAGGAATGGTGAACGGGAAAAGAGTTCGGTGTAGAAGGAGGTATCAGATGATAGAAGCCATTAAGATATATGGATCATATGAGGAAACAAAGGGGGAGGCAGGAAATAGGAAAGACTGGAGAATGCTGGGTTTGCAGTGAAATACCTGCCCTTGGGCAGAACATTATGAATGAAGATCCAGCTCAACGTGCACTCTCCTTGGCGGGAAGAGAACCTGGTTCTGTAGGTAGAGACGCTGCCTCTGGATAGAGCTCGGTTATGAAATATGTATCGGCGGTGTGTTCCCACGCTGATGGTGGCAGCGCGCCACTCTAAGACAAAGCCTGGCTCCCCGCTGTGGCGCAATTTAACAGTGAATCTGTTTTTACTTCCTCTCCACGCGCACCCCGGCCGGGTTTGAAAGCCCTTCAGCGGCAAGGGTCGCGCGGATCACCGCTACTGGACACGGCCGCAGCGGGGTCCTGCGTTCGAGTGTGTGTTGTCCCAAACCAACTTTCCATTCAGTTGGCAACACCGTCCGGAGCACTTATGTGTTGTAGTGCACGATCTAGTGGAGCTGGGAACACATTCACGGAAGAAAACAAGTCCCTCCGTGGGTAGATATGACTATATACCAATCGGCTACGAGGTTTCAGACCCTCACTGTTATTCTGTTGTCATGAAGTTTTTACTTCTTTATTGATTGACCTAACAAAAGAATATTTTTTTTATTTCATTACTGCTTAAAAATTTATTTTTTATGATTACTTATTTCTTTGCTTTATTGATCATATTGTTTCGTTCTACTTTTATTTACTCATAGGTATATTACGCCTATTCCCTAAATTACTTATTTATATGTGTATTTATTTATTAGTTTTTATATTTATTTACTTCTTTATTTATTACCCAGTTTCCTTGCTTATTTTAATATGCAGTATTTTTTTTTATCTTCATCATTTTGTTATTGTGATGTACCGAAGTATATACGACAAAGTGGCCATGATCCGATGGAACATACGCCGTCTGGAATCACAAAATGGTTACTTACGCGTAACATATTACTACGATGTACCGAAGTACATACATATTTTCGTGCAGGGTGGATGGAGCGGAGGGTTGCCACTAAAGGGAGACAGAGAAATTAGAAATTAAACTGAGAGGATTCAACCCGGCATCGGTACTGTTAGTTAGTTAGTTAGTTAGTTAGTTAGTTAGTTAGTTAGTTAGTTAGTTAGTTAGTTAGTTTGTCTGTCTGTCTGTCTGTCTGTCTGTCTGTCTGTTTGTTTGTTTGTTTGTTTGTTTATTTGTTCGTTCGTTCGTTCGTTCGTTCGCTCGTTTATTTATTTATTCATTTATTTACTTATTTATTTATTTATTTATTTATTTATTTATTCATTCATTCATTCATTCATTCATTCATCCAGATTCTTGCTGATTTATTTTTTATCTTCAACATTTGTGTTTTTTCTTCCAGAATAACTTCTTTATTTATTTACTCATTTATTTATTTATTATTTATTTATTTGTCTGTCTGTCTATTTATTTATCTATGTATTTATTTATGTGACTATGCTACATTTTTCCTTGCGTATTTTTATGTTTTATGTCTTCATTATTTATGTTCTTACTTCTAGAATTATGTGTTTATTTATTATTTAATACCACCTGTATTACCTGATGTGTACAGCTATTATCAGGCAGTACATCTCACTTGACGATATACATCAAAGGAAGAACAATTATTTGTATACATCTGAATTCTGATTAGTGTAATAAATAGCTAATCGGCGATGTATGCAATGGCACGGGAAAGAAACTGGCCGCCCTACCTCATCATCTCCTGGCCTAGTTGCCTCGTAAGTGGCGCCTTGTTGGTATCACTTGTGAGGTTCAGACCTGTCTTCGGACAGTTGACTAAACAACAACAAACAATTATCTTTATTTATTTCTTAAATTTTTTTTCTGATTATGTATTTGGTTGTGTTACGTATTTTATTTGTGTATTTATCTATTATTTATTATATAACATCCATCTTTATATGTTTATTCATTTTTAGTTTTCTCATTTACCTATTAGCTTTTACTTTTATTTATTACTCATTTATTCATAAACCACCTTTCTTCCTTATTTATTTGTTTATTCTTTTACTTTCTTCATCATTTATGTTTTGTTTCAAGTATTATTCTTATTTATTAATTAATTTATTTACTACCCATATTGCTTCCTTATTTATTTACTTATTTAATCCATTGCTTGTTTGTTTCTTTGTTAATTTACTTGTCTCCTCCTTCATTTGAAAGTTATGCATGTACTTTCTTGCTCACTTATTTCATATAGACGGACTAAGATCTCGTTTATTTCTCGATTACTGCGTCACTTATCAACATTACTGTAAGCACTGAGAAATGATGACGATGATGATGATGATGATTACTATAATATGTTAATAGTGGATAAATTAGATCTTTTTTGAGTAGGTTATTTAGGACGCTGTACCAACATCTCAGGTTATTTAGCGTCTGAATGAGATGAATGTGATAATGCCTGTGAAATGAGTCCGGGGTCCAGTACCGAAAGTTACCCAGCATTTGCTCATATTGGGTTGAGGGAAAATCCCGGAAAAAACCTCAACCAGGTAACTTGCCCCAACCGGGAATCGAACCCAGGCCACCTGGTTTCGCGGCCAGGCGCGCTAACCGTTACTCCACAGGTGTAGACAATTAGATCTTAAATTGAAGATGACTAGAGAAGAAAAAACAACGCTGTATTTCGTCTTATTCATTTAAAATTATTGAGTAGACCTATAAATGCAATACAGTTGATCAAACTGCGCATGCGTAATGCCTGTCCGGTGCCGTATCAGCTAGTTGTGTAACGCAGTATCGCACTCGGTCCCACGTCACGACCAGACATCGCGACAAGTTGAGAAAGCGTCGCGCAACAAGCAGCAGCTGCCTGGCGGCGTTATGATGGATGTCCGCCCGCCCACCTGCCGTCCTAGCGTCATGACAAACCGGTTAACTCTGCGGACGTACCTTATTGTTTCTAGTATTATTAATGAAGACACGAGAATCGATCCAGGGACTCCGAGATATTCCCTGTTGCTATCCATCATCGCACAGGACTGCAGTGTTACTTCCACGCCTTGAATGAGGAAGAGGTCTCAACACAGCGACCTGCTCTTCTGTTTGTCTTGGAGGATGTGGGAACTTGAAGGGAGGACTAAAATGGAAAAACAAAAGATAAAATTATACTTCTTAAACTGGAGCTTAGTCTATTAGACGACGGACTTTTCACCGAGGCGACCGGGGTTCGATCCTAAATAGTGTTAGTGAAATGTGTGATGAAAAAAGCTAATCAGGGGTAGGTCTTCTGTAAGTACTTCGATTTGTCCTGCCAATTGATTCCATCATTTATATCATACAGGGTGATTGAGAAGTCCGGCGACATAGACAACTTCGTTATTAGTGCAAATAGCGAAAAATATAAAGAGGGGAAAGTTGTTGGAAATATTATGTAGTTTTGAATCTAACATCCTTTAATTTTCAACGTAGAATATAACGTTGAGATTCTACACTAGTACGACAAACCCGCCAATCACAATGGTGTCAAATTAGTGACTATTCCTCTATTTCTAGCGGATTTTAGATACGTATTATTTAACGAGAAAAATAATTGTCATACAGAGTTTAGCGGTTATTTAACTTCTCACAGTGCAAAGAAAAAAAAAACATTTCTTTACATGGTAGCATAAGGATCCAGGGAACTTTCATTCTTGTCTGGCGATTTTTCCTGAGGTTCTATTGACAACACTGTTATTTTCGTCATCATTTCTTAATTTACTCAATACACTACGTATCTAAAATCCGGTAGAACTAGAGGAAAAACCACTAATTTGACAGCATTGGAACTACTATACAGTCTCATTTATTTATTCTACTTTGAAAATTCAAGCACATTAGATTGAAAACTGCCTACTTCCAACAACTTTCCACTCTTTCCATTTTTCGCTATCTACGCTAATAACGGTGTTTGTCTATGTCGGCGGACTTTTGAATCACCCTGTATATCATACAGCTGTTTTGCAACAGTTCATTTCCTTATCATGCGGCCTTCTATGCCCAAGGTTGTGGGTTCGATCCCGGGCCAGGTCGATGGCATTTAAGTGTACTTAAATGCGACAGGCTCATGTCAGTAGATTTACTGGCATGTAAAAGAACTCCTGCGGGACAAAATTCCGGCACATCCGGCGACGCTGATATAACCTCTGCAGTTGCGAGCGTCGTTAAATAAAACATAACATTTTTTCCTTATCTTGCTTCAGATAATATTACAACAATCTGTAGTTTATTCTCCTTTTACAACTTCTACTTTTACGTTCTCTAAATTTGTATTTTGAATAAAGCTTCAATCAATCGTAGATTATTCAATGACGTCATATCGTTTTGGTCGTGGCTAACTAGAAAGACAGGCTACGGTACGAATCGAAGTCACGTGATTATCGTAGTCTAGTCCTGGCCATCGCAACAATCGTCTAATATAAATACATGTTCAAAGTTCTAAGAAACAAAGGAATTGCTATATTAAACTCATGTTAAACGTTCATTTATAGGCTATATAAACTTATTCAATGTTGGCCATGTAATGACTGAGAATGTGACGTCATACCGTAGCCTGTGTTTCTCGTTAGCCACGGTTTTCGTCTAGGTGATTCTTGGCTTGAAGAGACAATCGTTACATTGTAGTAAACTGCATTTTGTTTATTCAGTCGTTGCTAAGTGACACTCTGACTTCTTTTGTTTGTAAAAACAATGAAACAAAAGTCCGTGTTTTAAGGGGAGAGGATGGTATTTTTTTAAACTTTTTTCCTATTTGGTGTAAAATATTAAATTGTTGTATGTAGAGAGCTCATAGCTGTGGCAACTCAACCAAATAAAAATATTTTGAAAAAAAAAAAAATTGGGGGCCCAAATTTGAAAAAAAATATATATATATACCCAATGCAGGATTGTACTAAAACTGATATATCTAAACCGTTTTTAAAGATAGATTCAAATATTTTTTTTGCAATGTATTTGCAAAAGCATATTCTACAAACTATCTGTAACAGAATTTTGATATTAGTCCCTACGTTTGTAAAATAAACACGAAGGGTGCTCTTCATAGACATTTCGCTAGCCCGCGCTACCAGCGTGCTAAACAGGATTCATATCATATCATATCATATCGCTGGCACTGGTTTATGAATACGAAAAACGTTAGTTCGCTGAACATCCACCGAAAGCCCGCGCTAAGAATGTCTATGAATACGGCCCTTAAAATTTAATAACAATTTTATGATTTCCTTTCTTGCAAACAAACGGATGTACTTTTAAAATGAAATCAATTAACAAAATTCTGTTACAGAGAAAAGTTTCCTAATAGTCCAAAGAATGTCTGTACTAAATTTCATGCATGTATCTTTAATAGTTCAGAAATTATATCTATTTTTGTCTGGCAATGTTTCAAAAAAAGTGAAGTTACTGGAAACGGATAAATGCGGGCATGTGATTTAAAAATCCATAGCGCAGGAAGTTTAAAAATGGCGTCTCGACATCCGATAAGGGCACAAATACCCACAAAATGTTATGCAATGCATTGCACACATATCAAAGGGCATTATGAAGAAACATTTTTTTTCTGAAAATTTAATATACCGGAAACAACAATAAAAGTGGGCGAGTGATTTAAAAATCCATAACCCAGGAAGTTTAAAAATGGCGACTCAACATCCGATAAGGGCACAAATACCCACAAAATGTTATGCTATTCATTCTACACATATCACAGAGTACTTAAAAGAATTTTTTTTTTGAAAATTTACCCATTTTTCACCAAAAAAATACCATCCTTTCCCCTTAACATAATATTGAAACTGAAGTAACTTTTGTAGGCATATATCTCTTGTTATAATTCTTATAGCGAATTTATTTTATGTAGTCCCAAATGGTATAGGTCAGTTTCTGTCAGATGCGTTTCCAATTCACTGCGGGCTAAAGCAAGGAGATGCACTATCACCTTTACTTTTTAACTTTGCTCTAGAGTATGCCATTAGGAAAGTCCAGGATAACAGAGAGGGTTTGGAATTGAACGGGTTACATCAGCTGCTTGTCTATGCGGATGACGTGAATATGTTAGGAGAAAATCTACAAACGATTAGGGAAAACACGGGAATTTTACTGGAAGCAAGTAAAGCGATAGGTTTGGAAGTAAATCCCGAAAAGACAAAGTATATGTTTATGTCTCGTGACCAGAATATTGTACGAAATGGAAATATAAAAATTGGAAATTTATCTTTTGAAGAGGTGGAGAAGTTCAAATATCTGGGAGCAACAGTAACAAATATAAATGATACTCGGGAGGAAATTAAACATAGAATAAATATGGGAAATGCCTGTTATTATTCGGTTGAGAAGCTTTTATCATACAGTCTGCTGTCGAAAAATCTGAAAGTTAGAATTTATAAAACAGTTATATTACCGGTTATTCTGTATGGTTGTGAAACTTGAGCTCTCACTTTGAGAGAGGAACAGAGATTAAGGGTGTTTGAGAATAAGGTTCTTAGGAAAATATTTGGGGCTAAGAGGGATGACGTTACAGGAGAATGGAGAAAGTTACACAACACAGAACTGCACGCATTGTATTCTTCACCTGACATAACTAGGAACATAAAATCCAGACGTTTGAGATGGGCAGGGCACGTAGCACGTATGGGCGAATCCAGAAATGCATATAGAATATTAGTTGGGAGGCCGGAGGGAAAAATACCTTTAGGGAGGCCGAGACGTAGATGGGAAGATGATATTAAAATGGATTTGAGGGAGGTGGGATATGATGATAGAGAATGGATTAATCTTGCTCAGGATAGGGACCAATGGCGGGCTTATGTGAGGGCGGTAATGAACCTCCGGATTCCTTAAAAGCCAGTAAGTAAGTATATAATAAATGGGGGAAAAAAATGTAATTATGGGGACAGAGAAGGAAGTTAATATCAGAAAAAATTTGATTAACTAGAGGGAACTAAGAACAAGAAGTGTACAAGAATAACTGGAAGAAGAAGAAGAAGAAGAAGAAGAAGAAGAAGAAAAAAAGAAACTTACAGTGATGATCACGTTGATGACGATATGATGATGTAAGATTAAGAGAAATGAGAAATTGAAAATAGAGAAGAGAAATTAAATCAAAGCGGATAGCAACAAGGAAAGAGCTGCTGTGACTCAACAGGACCGAACCGAACATCTGCGGCTCGTCAGGCTGACATCTCCATCACATTTATGCTGGACGAATATTAATTGAATAAAGGAATGAGGCGGCCGCTACCGGACCTGTTGGCAATGAAGTGTACGTACCTCAGACGTGATCCGGATGAAATATGAGCTAGCTGTAAATAACTGCCTGATAGCGCACTGGCGCCTTGTTGTTACGTGTTTAATTGGAGGACCACGCTACGCCCAAAACAATCTTCTTCCTCGTACAGTACTTCCCGCGGCGTCCTTAAAACAAGAGTAGTCCGCCCTGCAAGGAATCAATTATGTCTCTCCTCTCCAGCGACTCCAGCTCCATAAATCTCCAAACGACAGCACTACCTTCAAACAAGCTGGACAAGAACAGCGTTTGAAGCTGTACTCCAACATCATACAGTGCATACAGAAAAAAGTTGTGTGGTGCTATAAACATCAGTTTAGAGATTTTTATAACGGTGCAATTATTTGTACTATTATTATTTTTGTGCTCTAGAATATGCCCTCAGGAAAGTCCAGGCTAAAAGAGAGAGTTTGAAATTGAACGGGTTACATCAGCTGCTTGTTTATGCGGTTCACGTGAAAAAAAAAATGTTATGTTTTATTTAATGACGCTCGCAACTGCAGAGGTTATTCAGCGTCGCCGGATGTGCCGGAATTTTGTCCCACAGGAGTTCTTTTACATACCAGTAAATCTACTGACATGAGCCTGTTGCATTTAAGCACACTTATATGCCATCGACCCTGCTAACAATATTATCACTAAAGGAACCATATATTTTAGGGGATCCAGATAATTTCACCCCAGCAAACCCTTTAGTAACACCAGTCCATATTCAGCCAGAATGAAATTTCCTATTCGCATACGCCATTTTAGGGTCAATTCCTAATAAATTAGGAGGAATAATTGCTCTAGCAATACAAATTGTAATTCTATTTGGCCCGGGATCGAACCCGCAACCTTGGGCATAGAAGGCCAGCGCTATACCAACTATCCAACCAGGTCGACGGTTCACGTGAATATGTTAGGAGAAAAGCCATAAACTATTAGAGAAAACGCAGGAATTTTACTTAGAGCAAGTAATGAGATAGGTTTGGAAGTAAAACCCGAAAAACAAAGTAGCCTATGTGATCATGTTTCATGGCCAGGACATAGTACGAAATGGAAATATTAAAATTGAAAATTTATCCTTTGAAGAGGTGGAAAAATTCAAGTACTTTGGAGCAACAGTAACAAATATAAATGATACTCGGGACGAAATTAAACGCACAATAAATATGGAAAATGCCTTTTGTTATTCGGTTGGGAAGCTTTTGTCAACCACTCTGCTCTCAAAAAAAAAAAAAAAAAAAAACTGAACGTTAGAATTTATAAACCAGTGATAATTGAATGTTATTCTGTATGGTTGTGAAACATTGACTCTCACCTGGGTTCGATTCCCGGTCGGGACAAGTTACCTGGTTGAGATTTTTTCCGAGGTTTTCCCCCAACCCAATATGAGCAAATTTTGGGTAACTTTCGGTGCTGGACCCCGGACTCGTTTCACCGGCATTACCACCTTCATCACATTCAGACGCTAAATAACCTTAGATGTTGATAAATCGTCGTAAAATAACCCACTAAAATAAAAAAAATATATATCCTTTCACTTTGAGAGACGAGGTTAAGGATGTTTGAGAATAAGGTGGTTAGAAAAATATTTATAGGAATGCGGTCCTAAGAGCTTCAACAATCATCTCATAATACTAAGGTTGCACAATAAACCTCAGGCTGCGGTGCAAGGATTTGGCCCTCCTCCGAGAAAGAAGTGCGAACCTTAGACATTCGAAAGTACTTATTTACAATTGGCTTTTAAGGAACCCGGAGGTTCATTGCTGCCCTCACATAAGCTCGCCATTGGTCCCTATCCTGAGCAAGATTAGTCCAGTCCCTACCATTATATTCAAACTCCCTCAAATCCATTTTAATATTATCCTCCCTTCTACGTCTCGGCCCCCCCAAAGATCTTCTTCCCTCCGGTCCTCAACTAACACTATAAATGCATTTCTGGATTCCCCCATACTTGCTACATGCCCTGCCCATCTCAAACGTCTGGATTTAATGTTCCTAATTATGCCAGGTGAAGAATACAATGCGTACAGTTCTGCTTTGTGTAACGTTCTCCATTCTCCTGTAACTTCATCCCTCTTAGACTCAAATATTTTCCTAAGTAACTTTTTCTCCAGTACCCTTAACCTCTGTTTCTTTATCAAAGTAAGAGTGCAAGTTTCACAACCGTACAGAACAACCGGTAATATAACTGTTTTATAAATTCTAACTTGCAGCTTTTTTCAGAGCAGACTGTATGTCAAAATCTTTTCAACAGAATAATAACATGCATTTCCAATAGGTATTTATTCTGCGTTTAATTTCCTTCCGAGTGTCATTTGTATTTGTTACTGTTGCTGCAAGATATTTGAATTTTTCCACTCTTTCAAAGGATAAATTTCCAATTTTTATATTTCCATTTCGTATAATATTCTAGTCACGAGACATAATCATATACTATGGTTTTTCGGGATTTACTTCCAAATCTATCTCTTTAGTCGCTTCAAGTAAAATTCCCATGTTTTCTCTAATAGTATGTGGATTTTCTCCTAACATATTCACGTCATCCACATAAACAAGCAGCTCATGTAACCCGTTCAATTCCAAACCATTTCTGTTATCCTGAACTTTCCTAATGGTATAATCTAGAGCAGAGGTCTCCAAAAAGCGTATCGTCATTTCGTGCTCTCGATGCTGCCCGCCGAACACAGTGTGCTGTAAGGCTAGAGAAGGGGAAGAGACTCACAGATGGGAGCGATCAGTGGGGGATCGCGGCAACGGTCTGCTTATGTTTACAAATAATAACATCAAAAGAATAAGAAATATCATACGTTTGTATATTATTTTGACATACTGTGAAGCTGGAGCCCCGTCTGTTGCTATAGACACAAGCCATTGCAAATTCAACCTCTTCTGTTCTATGGTGCCTTTCAGTGTCTGGAAAAGATCTTCTACATTTGTATTTTGTAATTACATCTAGAAGACATTCAGACACAGTAAAATGTCCATTAACTCCTCGGATGAAAATGGCTAGGTGAGCTTCGTCATTTCTATCTGTGCTTTCGTCCAATGCAGGTGAGTAAGCTACAAACTGGTTAATTGTGGTTTCGACTTCAGATTCAATTACATTTACAATCTTGAAATTCCTTCTCTGAACTGTAATTGGAGACAATTTAATTTTCTTAAACTTTGACTTTGTTCTGGACACGGTATTTTAGTAACGTCCTGTATGCACGATTTTACAAATGATGCTTTTGTAAAGGGTTTCATTGATTTTCCAATATTCCAAGTTAGAACATACTAGCAAGAAGCTTTTTTTTTTTTTTTTTTTTTTTTTAAGACTGAGGACATGTGTGTGATTTGTGTTTGTATTTTCTTGTTTTATATTTATGAAAATATTTGTAGGCCTACGCATTTCACCTAAAATTAAACAAACAATTATATGTTTGTCATGCGGAACTGAGTGTAAACGTATTGTAATATACTGATTATTATTTATAACCGACAGTTATACAGATAGTCTCAAAATAAATTATTTTCACATTTCCAACATGTCTGTAATTGTATGATATTCTTTGTGAAGAGTCGAGTATTGTCGTCGCATGTTGAATTTTAACACACCCTTAATAATTTTCGAACAAATTAAGCATTTCACATTCTCCTCACTAACTCAAAAAAATTTCTCTTCCTATTCATCCTTGAATGTACTATGTCCATGATTAGAAGACATTGTGAAAAGGTGGAACACGCCGACCAACACAATGATAATGACAGTCCGCCACTGCTCTTGGTTTGCGAGTAAACATTGAGTACAGTACAGGTGGAGATGGGTGAGGCGGAGCGCGCTCATTATGTACTGGCTTCGGTTCCGTTCAGGGGCTTACTCGCGAGTACACTTTTGGAGACGTCTGATCTAGAGCTAAGTTAAATGTGAAGGTGATAGTGCATCTCCTTGCTTTAGCCCGCAGTGAACAGGAAAGTACCACAAATTACTGAATCAGCAAAATCTTCTTGCATTTTGTAAAGTTCAGCAAACAAATCTATGTCCACACCTGTGGAGTAACGGTTAGCGCATCTTGCCGCGAAACCAGATGGCCCGGGTTCGATTCCCGGTCGGAGCAAGTTACCTGGTTGAAGTTTCTTCCGGGGTTTTCCCTCAACCCAATGTGAGCAAATTATGGGTAACTTTCGGTGCTGGACCCCGGACTCATTTCACCGGAATTATCACATTCATCTCATTCAGACGCTAAATAACCTAAGATGTTGATAAAGCGTCGTAAAATAACCTACTTAAAAAAACATGTCTATGACGCCATGAAGGTAAAAACAAGTGCCGTAAGTTCATGTTTAAAATTGAATACGGGGTGCAGTACAACTAAGACTAGGGGATTGAAAAGATATTAACTCATTTGTGAATTTGGCAACGTGTGTGGAATGGTGTGGTGTATAAAATACACAATACTGCAAACTGTAAGCTTGGTTACATAAACGCTTGAATAACATTTCCTTTCATCACAAGCCACTTATAGTGAAGTAGGTCTATATACTGCAGGAGTTCCCACATATGAATCTTTTTATAACAGCCGTGAGCTAATATTTTGTTTCCAACTATGATACAGTTATTTCTTCACGCTCGAGATATTCCTCAAGACTTGTGCATGGGGAAAGAAACCCTCACTTGAGACACAAATTTCTTAATTGAAATAACTGTAATTGGATGCTCTAAACTCGGAACCGTTGTTGTCGATATGTGGGATAATTTGTAAGGCTGCCGCGGGGAGCAGCCCCCTCGAAACTTGTCAGGCGGACTCCCGCGGAGCGAACCGTAAGCTGTGCACTTAGCCCCACAATTGGAATCCCACTGCGACACACTTACTAGCGACTCAAGTGGCGAATTTATGAAGCAGAGCCCCTGCGCATGCATTTATGTATCAACCGGTTTAGTGTCATTGTAGTAGCGATATCACAATCTGATTCAGTCAACAGTTGCAAGAAAACAGCTTCTCTTGGAAATCGCCGCCAACACTGAGTGAACTATAACCAGATTCAGATCATATCAGTTTTTCTTCTTCTGCTTCTGATACTTTCCATCATCATCATCATCATCATCATCATCATCATCATCACTAGACTGCGGACTTTTTAGATGCTAACGCCTGAATCAAGGGGTTTCAAAATCAAGTAAATCTTACTATACAGTGTGCCCGTAGAAACATTCCGGGGTTATAAACTGCTATAATTCTGTCACTATGGGCCATATTCATAGACATTCTTAGTGTTGGCTTCCGGTGGATGATCAGCGAACTAATGTTTTTCGTATTCATAAACCAGTGTTAACGATATGATATGATATGATATGATATGATATGATATGATATGAATCCTGTAGAAGTAATCAGTCGATGGCCGGGGCTAGTTTAGCACACTCGTAGCGCGGACTAGCGAAATGTCTATGCATAGCACCCTATATGTTTTACGAAATTCATACCGATGTCATTAGGAAGAACAGCTCAAAGAATTTCAGGAAATGCGTAATTGATAATTGTTGACCGAAACAACAGATGGCAGGACAAGAAGAAAGAAAAAAAAAACGCCGTTTCCCCTCAATCTCTTCTCCGAAGATATCTACTATAAACAATCTGTAAAATACCTCGGCATTACACTTGACAAACAACTTCGATTTCATCACCATGTTGAAGCAGCTCGTAACGAAGCATTAGCCAGATTCATTCATCTATATCCATTGTTGAAGTCACCTTACATCAGACTTCCCTTGAAAAAAATCCTTTACACTTCTGTTATAAGATCTCAAATGACCTATGGCTGCGAAATCTGGAGCAATGCAAAATTCCAAATTATCAGACGTCTTCATGCTATACAGAGAAAAGTATCCCGAACTATCGCTGGTGCAGACTATAGAACCACCAATAAACAACTACAAGACATGCTTGAAATAGAATCATTCTACGACATTATACAGAAATTTACAGAAAACTTTCATAAGGACTTGCTGTACCACCCCAATCCTCTGATAAGAGCCCTGGCAACAAGAGTATAAAGTAACAACTACCGTCAAGATCGGTCACCTCAATTAATAGTACATTATGCAACGAGCCTATAATGAAGGTAATTAAGAAGTGAGTATGGATATTTATGAAACGAGCGCAAGCGAGTTTCATAATTTTCATACGAGCTTCTTAATTACCAGTATAGGCGAGTTTCATACGACATTATATGCTCGACTATATTTCTAACTTGATATTATTAATTTTTTAGCAATGTCCCGTATGTTGTGAGATGTGCGCAAACGCGAAAGTATTGATTTTTTCCGAGGAACAGATGTCCACATTAACCTTGCTAGGCCATAAGAACCTACCGAGATAACATTGAAATTAAATTAGATATTGAAAAATGAGATGACAAATTGAATTTATTTGAATATTATTTACAATTAACGCTAATTATTATAGTAACAGAACATAACCTTCTGCGACAGTATTGGATTTCCAGCCTCCGTGATTTTTCCCTAATTCTCTTTCGATTGCATATCCGAGAATAATCGATACTTGCGGTTTTATAACGGTAGAAAGCTGACCTGTCATTGGTTGAACAGTTGTAACCTGAGTCGTCATTGGCTGAAAGACCTGACCTTTAATGAGTAGGTGTACTTTAATGACATACTTTAAAGGTCTGCTACCAGGTGTATCATTACTACATTTCGGCATGGTCGAGCATAAAAACATAAATGTTCCTGCTTGTTAACCATCTCGGTTAAAGTAAAAGCCTTTTAAGGCTGACACTTATGTACCATACATGTTCCTGTTAATAAAAAAAAACGCCGTTTCCGCTATTTCGCTTGTCATTAAGGCATTCTTGGATATAAGCAAATTGTGTTAAATGACCTGAATGTTAAATTTTTAAGCCCACCGGCGATGCGTAGCTTTCAATTGCTACATGCGCTACGATTTAGTGGGAAAAGGCATGCACTATTGGATGCGTTTTATGCACTATTGCATGCATTGCTTATATGCGTAAGGTTGGAAGAAAAGTTGAACCGTATTGATGTAGTTTCAGATGATTCCGCATAACAGTTTTATTACGAAAACAAACGATAACAGAATTATATAAAATAAAATACAGGGTGATTCACGAGGAAAGGTAAAAAAAAAATAGGTTGTGAATTCTGAAGTCATTCTGAGTCAAAAAGTTCATATGAATATGGGTCCGTTTTCGAACGGTTACGGAGATATGGGTCTTTGATTTCACAAAAACGTCTGGGATTCCATTGTACTAACTTGCATTTAGAGACAGATAAAGGACAAATTTAAAGTTTATATATGCATATATACCTAATATTCTAGAGATCGGGGTCGATGTTTTCGCACATTTTCAAAGGAACCTCCTTCTGCTTCAATGCACTGTTGCGCTTGGGCGTGAATCGCGCTCATCGCTCGGAAGAGTTGCACGTGGCCGTTCTTTATACCGCATCCAAAATACGGTCGTTTCCTCCTTCCTTTGCTATACCAAGTCTCTCAACCAACCCCATAGACAGTAAATACTCTTCGTTATGGTACCCTCCTGTTCGGAAAGCGTCGTTCATATTCAGCGACGGCACGCAAGGAACTTCCGTCGCACAAACCATAAACATACACAATATCTACGTATTCTGTAGTCGAAAATTTATAAGGCATCTTGAAAAACACAACTTAACACTTCCGATAACTGTACCTGTATAACTACTGTACTGTAGGTAGCTGACTGAACTGCTGTGAACTAAGTGATAGTGGTATTTGTGTTATGTGCTGGTTCTGTGTTATTACATCAGACAAGGGCAGGCGATTGGATATTTGTAATGCCCCACCACCCGGTTTCTTTCTCTTATCTACATCGCTCACAATGACCGTATTCCGAATCTCACCGGTGAGCAATCCGATGGCATCACGGTGTTCCGAATTCCACCGATGACGTCTTTGATGCTCCACCGGTGTCGCACCGGTGCCATCAGCTTTCAGAGGTGGTGGCATTCTCCATCAGCCGCCATCAGTGAATCGGATTGGTTCTTGTATAGGACGGGAATTAGCAGACGAATAACATCGTGCACTGTTGTGTCATGGCGGTGTGTTCTGCTGTATTGTTTGTAATGAGCACAACGTAAAAACAATGTGTTAATGGTTTATGAGCGAACATGTCAACGGACCAGTTATTACTACCGGTTCAAGAAATAAGTTGTTTATGATCTGTTTTCTTTGAACGAGATGGCAGTACGGAAATTTCGCAAAATTTTGCTAGCGTAGCACAGATAACAACTTACACAGTCGCCATGACAGCCATCGATCCTTCCAGCAGTTTTGTTCCTATTCCGCTGCAGCGTGACGTCATTGTTGTCCACCGGTCCGGTGAGATTCGGAATACGCTGAATGCAGATTCCAATGTTGCGTCACTCATTGCGATCGGTGACCTTGTCTCACATGTCACGTCAGCAGCATATGGTAACGTCTGATTCACATTGGGGCGAGACGTTTTACCAAAAAAATTCATCTAGCTCCGCCATCGTTCGAAAACGGACCTATGTTCATGTGAACTTTTTCACTCAAAATGGCTTAAGATATCGTATGCTAATTTTTTTTTACCTTTCCTCGTGAATCACCCTGTATATGTTGAACGAAATAACGCACAAGATATCCAATGGCGATGGGTAGCTTTCAAATAATGCGTTATTATTTCAGTGTAAAAAGGCATACAGAATTGAATGCGTTTTATAGACTATTGGATGCATTGCTTATATGCGTAAAGTTGAAATAAAAGTTGAATCGTGTAGCTGTAACTTAAGATTGATCCGACATATTGCGATAACAGAATTATATAAAACTAATTGCTTGTGCAGCAAATGCTGCAAACTAAGTTCATTAGACGTTCAAATAAACATTTTTCAGATTTATTTTCAATGAAGAATACCAGACATTCTGAAAGTTATTAGCTTCCATAATAATGAAAGGTACTCTCTCTCGAGCCAATACTGAAGAGAACCACGCATATAAATATCTACACCACACCGCCATTAAATATATGAAAAAGACCCAACCCCACTTGATTAATAACTATAAAAATATTTGATTTTTAATAATATTATTATCTTACGTAAGTTTTATAGATTTCAGTAACATATACTACTGGGTGTTCATTTCAAAGTGTGTCATGACGTCACTGTTGTTGGGTCACCGATTTGAAGCGAGTTTCAGCTTATATGTTAGAGAAGTTGCCTATTATTTAAGGCGTTCTTCAATCTGAACTTGAGAACGTGTACGGTATAACTTGAACGTCGTAGCAACAGATGGCGGTCTGTACGGTCTGTGTGCTACCATAACCTCTTTCGAAATGTGTTTTGCGCGGCCAAGTCGTACGCAGGGTATTTGTTGTCATCGGTTGCGTACGGTAACATTCCACAACACAAATCAAATGCTCCGTGTCCATGTTGACCGTCGAAGTTAATGTCAACAAATACTTAAGTAATCATCTTAACCCTCTCCCCATATCCCGACAGTACGTATTTCCAAACAGTTCACATTCCTGCCACTACCGGCGTTACCGTACGTATCGGTACGTACTCTTCAGAATGAACGCCGTACTTGCTAGGCAACTTCTCTACCTCTTAGGTTATACAGCTCTGCGGAAGTGTAGGAAGATTGAATTCTCTAGGCTCATCAGCTAGCCACATGACGGCATACAGCGAGCCATGACACATTTTGAACTGAACACCCAGTATATATACTATATAGCCGCCACTCAGTAAAATATAGAAATCAAAATCTAATTTAAGTTATTCTATACATCTACTTAAATAACCCCAAAACGTTTCACTTTCATATCATCAATATAGCATTAATATGTATAATTAATGAAAAATAGTCACATCATGGCATTAACTACAATAATATTTATTTCTAATGGTAATAATGCCATTAAACCACCTCATGTTTTGTAGTTTTTAATATCCAATTCACAGCTGTACGCAGAAAATTATATACCACAGAATCGAACCTGTAAACTATTTTTAGTAAGTTAAGTTTTTAATAACCAATTTAATTTGAGCTCTAAATATGTCAGCATTCTTGCAGATCATGGCCATCGTGTAATATTGTTGTTTACTGTAGTGTGTGTTTTGTTTTATTCTGAAATGCAATTAGCTAGTTCTCAAAATTAATGACAGATGGATTTTGGAAAATAGGAAAATTATGTTGAAAAATTGACATTTCACTGAAAACTACTATTTTTCTGAAAAACTTTGAGTTCCAAGCTTCAAAATGAGGGGTCATTTATTAAAATCCGTTCAGCCGTTTTCCCGTAATTTCCATTACCAGTTCAAATTATATATATATATATATATATATATATATATATATATATATACTAGTGGCTTGTGCAGCAAATGCTGCAAACTAAGTCCATTAGACGTTCAAATAAATTTTTCAGATTTATTTTCAATGAAAGTTATTTGCTTCCATAATAATAAAACATACTCCCTCTGAATGGTTTTTTTATGGCTAGTACTTTTTCTTAAATCTATCCACCGTCAACGCGAAAACGCAAGTAACAATGTCAGGACGATCAGTGGGTTTTTAATGTGGGAGCAAAGAAATGAGTAGCTTAATATCAAAGACGGACATCTGACCTCAATCGAAATTTAGATAGCTGTGGTTTTTTATACAATTTTTCATGCTCTTTCCAGTTATAGTGAAACCATATGCAAACTCTAACACTACATTTATAAAATAAATTGTGTTAAATATTACAAAGAACACTGTGAATTAAAAAATTGCCTCTAGATCAAAACTATGGAGACGACAGGTAACCGTCTTTGATATTAAGCTACTCAAATAGCTATTTCAGGTCATTGTGGATTGTAGGCGAAAGTTAAAAAAAAGTCAGGTTTGCTATGCTTTCGAACAATAGACATAGCATCTTGGTATAGCTGCTGCATGGAGAGCTTGAAATGTAGAGGGTAAACTCATTTTATCCTGCTAAGAGATCATGTTGAAATGATCGGGAGAATACAAAATTTTGTAGGCCTCTTATTTTATCAGTAAGTAATACCTTTTGGTCTTTCCTTAGAAACTGTAATTTTTGCGCTCTCTCGAGCCAATATTGAAGAGAATGACACATATCAATATCTACACTACACCGCCATTACTTACTTACTGGCTTTTAAGGAACCCGGAGGTTCATTGCCGCCCTCACGTAAGCCCGCCATTGATCCCTATCCTTAGCTACACCGCCATTAAGTATATGAAAAAGACCCAACCCCACTGGTTTAATAAGTATAAAAATATTTGATTTTTAATAACAATATTATTATCTTACTTAAGTTTTGTAGTTATATATAGCAGCCACTCAGTAAATTATAGAAATGAAGATCTAAATTAAGATATTCTCTACATTTACTTACATAACCTCAAAACGTTTCACTTTCATGTCATCAATATAGCATCAATATTATGTACAATTAATGAAGAATAGACGCATCATGATATTAACTATAATAATATTTAATTTCTAATGGTAATAATGTCATCAAACCACCTCAAGTTTCGCAGATTTGAATATCCAATACACAGCTGTACTCAGAAAATTATACACTGCAGAATCAGTTTTTAATAACAAATTGAATTGAGCTCTAAATATGTCGGCAATCCTGCAGGTCATGGCCTATTGTTTATTGTAGTGTGTGTTTTGTTCTGAAATTCAATCAAGTCGGCAGTGATTGAATCACTGCCTGCTGGATCGCATTCTAAAAGCAGCCATAGGATGTGATCCAGCAGGCAGTGGATTGAATAAAATTAGTTCTCAAAACTGACAACAGATGGATTTTGGAAAATAGGAAAATTATGTAGGAAAATTGACATTTCACCGAAAACTACTACTTTTCCGAAAAACTTTGGATGCCAGGCATGAAAATGTGGGGTCACTCATTAAAATCCGTTCAGCCGTTTTCCCGTAATTTCCATTACCAGTTCAAATTATATACATAGATAAAGATAATGGTAATTGTTTATTGATGCAGGACGGATTTGTGAAAGCTCGCGGAGCACGACACGGCACTGCCCCTGGTGTCTCGTCACGCTGAAGACGGATGAGCGCGGCCCGTGCCGCTAACAAGACGTCCCGCGCTGTCCTCATCGCTCTTCTTGTCGGTCGCGATTAATAAAGCGGTGGTGGTTCCGCAGCGTGACCACAGGCGCCCGACCACGCCTACGTGGAGCGAGCCGGCAGGCGAATGTTGCCCCCGCATTAGCCTCGCTATTAATTCACCTTGTGCTTGCGACGAGGCCCTGTTACCGGTGGTGTTTGAAATATATTACGGTCAGTCATTATTATTAACAACTAGCCGTACCCGTGCGCTCCGCTGCACCCGTTAGAAATAAATATAAAGTAATTACATAATTAAAATAGGACATTTGATCCAGGGAACATTCGTGTTTGATAGAAGGATAAAGCGTTTATTATGTTACTTAATTTAAATTGAATTAAAAAATTAAAATACGATCATTTTGAACCAGAGACACTCATTTGGTTATAAAAATTAGTTTAGGAAATACAGGAAACGACTATACAGAATAGCCTATCAAGTTTTCTGTGCATAAGAATCTATTTTAATCTTACCTGTCCTCAATTCACTCAGAAGTTACTGTGATAACATTATAGCATTATGTCCATCTAGAGAAACTACACTTTCCAATGGTGAATTAATAATTAATTATACAAATCGGTTAATTTAGCTTCCGATATTACTTCATAGAAACGCAGAAACATTACCTGTAGGCTATCTTTCATAGCTTTCGATTGTTGCTGTCCAAGGCCCCTTATAGACGAAGTCATTTGTTTTTTAATTCATTACACGGCCTTAGTTGGCAGTTATTTTAATTTTAAAACTCATTTATCTCATTAAATATCAGTCCTATCAAAATTTTTCAAGGAATAAAACTTATCGGAAATGATTTTTAAAGAAACGTTTGTTATGTAACATATTTCACAAAAATCAATAATAAGCGAGATATTTCGATTTATTTAATTCGGGCCCCCTTATAACCCCCCTTTTAAATAATGTATTTTGAATGCCATATAGCCTAAAATCTAAGTTACAACGAACTTAATTTATATTCCAATTTTCATCGAAATCCGTTCAGCCATTATCGCGTGAAAAGGTAACAAACATGCAGACAGACAGACAAACATACAAACAAAAATTTCAAAAAAGCGATTTTCGGTTTCAGGGTGGTTAGTTATATATGTTAGGACCAATTATTTTTGGAAAATCGAAAATTACCAGAAAAATTTCGGCTACAGATTTATTACTAGTATAGATGAGGGTTTGGAATTCTTGGAATTGAACGGGCTAACTTCAGCTGCTTTGTTCATGCGGATGACATGAATATGTTAGGAAAAATCCCACAAACTACACTGTCCACAGAAACATTTCGTGATTATAAACTGCTGTAATTCTGCAACTATGAGTATTACGAAATTCGTACAGATATAATTAGAAATAACAGCTCGAAGAATTTCAGGGGATGTGTAATTGTAATTGTTGGCGAAAAACAATAGATAGCACCATAAAGATGCAGCTCCCGCTCTTTCGCTTATTTTTATTTTTTATTTTAGTTGGTTATTTAACGACGCTGTATCAACTACTAGGTTATTTAGCGTCGATGAGATTGGTGACCGCGAGATGATATTTTGCGAGATGAGGCCGATGATTCGCCATAGATTACCTTGCATTCACATTACGGTTGGGGAAAACCTCGGAAAAAACCCAACCAGGTAATCAGCCCAAGCGGGGATCGAACCCGCGCCCGAACGCAACTTCAGATCGGCAGGCAAGCGCCTTAACCGACTGAGCCACGCCGGTGGCTTCTTTCGCTTATCATTGTGGCATTATTGAATAGAAGCAAATTGTGTTAAATGGTGTGAATGTTTACATTTCAAATCAGCGTGAATTCTGTAGCATTTAGAGAGTTATGGCGACCCACAAGGGTGTAGTTTGTGTGAATTGTACAACCTCATAATCGTCTTGTCAGTAAGTGCCGATGTTGAAACTCCCGTCTGAAAGCATGCTAACTCTCACTACACTCCCTGTGATACGGTATTCCAATACACTGTATTAGAAAAAACATGGCAATTTTACTTCAAGCAAGTTAGGTTATTTTACGTCACTTTATCAACAGCTTAGGTTATTTAGCGTCTGAATGAGATGGTGATAATGTCGGTGAAATGAGTCCGGGGTCCAGCACCCATAGTTACCCAGCATTTGATCATATTGGATTGAGGGAAAACTCCGGAAAAAATCTCAACCAGGTAACTTACCCCGACCAGGAATCGAACCCGGCCCACCTGGTTTCGCGGCCAGACGTGCTAACCGTTACTCCACAGGTGTGAACTTCTTCATGTCGATGACATGAAT
Source organism: Periplaneta americana (assembly GCF_040183065.1). NCBI lineage: Eukaryota > Metazoa > Arthropoda > Insecta > Blattodea > Blattidae > Periplaneta > Periplaneta americana. Next base: position 166,121,094 of record NC_091128.1, read on the forward strand.
ATTTGAAGAAATTCCACAAACTACATCGTGTCCAGAGAAACATTCCGTTAATATAAACTGCTATAATTATTATGTAACTATGTGTATTACAAAATTCATATCGGTGCCATTAGCAACAACGGCTCAAAGAATTTCAGAGGATGTGTAATTGCAATTGTTGGCGGAAAATAATAGATGGCGCACTACGGAAAAAAAAAATGCTGTCCCCACTTTTTCGCTTATCATTGTGGCATTGTTGAATAGAAGCAAATTGTGTTAAATGGTGTGAATGTTTACATTTCAAATCATTGTAAATTCTAGAGCATTTACACAGTTATGGCGAATCCAAAGGAAGGTAGTTGAAGTGAATTGTACCAGCTGAGAATCGTCTTGTCATGTTGAATCCCTTGTCTCGAAGACACGATTAATCCTGACTACACTCCGTGTGCTATGGTATTCCAATATACTGTATTGGCGAAAACACGGGAATTTTACTTCAAGCAAGTAATAAGATAGGCTTGGAAGTATATCCAGATAAAACAAAGTATATGATTATGTCTCGTGACCAGAACATTTGTACGAAATGGAAACATAAAAACTGGAAATGTATCCTTAAAAAAGGTGGAAAATTGAAATACTTTGGAGTAATAGTAACAAATATAAATGATACTCGACAGAAATTTAAAAGTATAATAGAAATGAAATATGCCTGCTATTATTCGGTTGAGAAATTCTATCATCCACTGTGCTTAAAAAAGCTGAAAATCAGAATTTATAAAAAAGTTACATTACTTGTTTTTTATGATTGTTAAACTTTTACTCTCGCTTTGAAAGAGAAACAGAGGTTAAGGGTGTTCGAGAATAAGGTGTTTAGGAAAATATCTGGGGGTAAGAGGGATGAAGTTACAGGAGATTGGAGAAAGTTACACAACATAGAACTGCACATTGTATTCTTCATCTAACTTAATAACATTAGGAACATTAAATCCAGACTTTTGAGATGGATGGATGGATGGATGAATTGATCGATGAATGGATGAATAATTGGATAGATGTATAGATATAGGGATTGATATATAGATGTATGTATGGATGGCTGGATGGATGTATACGTGGATGGATGCATAGATGGATAGATGGAAGAATGGATGGATGTATAACTGGATGAATGGAGGAATGAAAGTATAGATGATGGATGTATAGATGGATGCGTAGATGGATGAATGGATTGACGTAGGCCTATAGATGGAAGGACGGACGGATGAATGTATAGATGGATTAGTAGATGGATGGATGGAGGGATGGATGAATAGATATATAGATGAATAGAGACATAGATGGATGGATAGATGGAAGGGTGGATGGGTGTACAGTTATTGTTTAGTCAACTCTCCGAAGACAGGTCTGAACCTCACAAGTGATACCAACAAGGCAACTAGGCCAGGAGATAATGGGGTAAGGTGGCCAGTTTCTTTCCCCCTCCATTGCTTACACGCCGGCTAGCTAAATATTATACTAGTCAGACTTCAGATGTATACAACTAATTGTTATTCCTCTGACACAATATTCGAGTGAGATATAGCGCCTGATAATAATATAGGCCTAATATAATATAATATAATATAATATAATATAATATAATATAATATAATATAATATAATATAATATAATATAATGTAATGTATTATGTAATGTAATGTAATATAATATAGTATAATGTAATGTAATATAATGTAATGTAATGTAATATAGTATAATGTAATTTAATATAATGTAATGTAATGTAATGTAATATAATATAGTATAATATAATGTAATGTAATATAGTATAATGTAATGTAATGTAATGTAATATAATATAGTATAATGTAATGTAATATAATGTAATGTAATGTAATATAGTATAATGTAATGTAATATAATATAGTATAATGTAATGTAATATAATGTAATGTAATGTAATGTTATATAATATATAATATAATATAATATAATGTAATGTAATGTAATATAATATAGTATAATGTAATGTAATATAATGTAATGTAATGTAATATAATATAGTATAATGTAATGTAATATAATGTAATGTAATGTAATATAGTATAATGTAATGTAATATAATGTAATGTAATATAATATAGTATAATGTAATGTAATATAACGTAATGTAATGTTATATAATATAATATAATATAATGTAATGTAATGTAATATAATATAGTATAATGTAATGTAATATAATGTAATGTAATATAATATAGTATAATGTAATGTAATATAATGTAATGTAATGTAATATAATATAGTATAATGTAATGTAATGTAATATAGTATAATGTAATGTTATATAATGTAATGTAATATAATATAGTATAATGTAATGTAATATAATGTAATGTAATATAATATAGTATAATGTAATGTAATATAATGTAATGTAATGTAATATAATATAGTATAATATAATGTAATGTAATGTAATGTAATGTAATGTGATGTAATATAGTATAATGTAATGTAATGTAATATAATGTAATGTAATATAATGTAATATAGTATAATGTAATGTAATATAATGTAATGTAATATAATGTAATATAGTATAATGTAATGTAATATAATGTAATGTAATATAATGTAATATAGTATAATGTAATGTAATATAATGTAATGTAATATAATGTAATATAGTATAATGTAATGTAATATAATGTAATGTAATATAATATAATATAATATAATATAATGTAATGTAATATAATATAGAATAGTATAGTATAATATAATATAATATAATATAATATAATATAATATGATATAATATAATATAATATATATTTATTTTGCTAATAATGGTAACATAAAATATAAAATATACAAAGAAACTTTAGCTCACCCCTGAAAGAGTAGAACTCGTGCTCAGGGGCGGATTTCTGAATTGAAACTAAGAAGAAATAATAGTAGAGATAATAGATGTATATATCAGCAGAACCTTAATCAGAGAGAAGATTTACAGTATAGATGTATAAATGGGTGGATGAATGTATAGGTGGATGGATATATGGATGAGTAGACGTATGGATGGATGGACAGAGCGATGATTGTTAAAATGAAGGAATTGTATTGAAGGGAGGAATGGATACCTTGATGAACAAGCTGTTGGGTGAAGTTGAACTGATGGATAGATAGTTGTATAGGGATGAAGAAAACATAGAATGGATAAACTAGAAGGGAGAAGTGAAATGAAGAATATGGTTAAAGAGTGGGGAAAGAGAGTATAAGATGAAAAGAAAGAAAAATGCGGTAGCTGAAGAAAAGAGGTAGCGAGAAGAAGGGCGACGGGATGAATGGAAGGGGGAAGTAAAAGAATGAACGAATATTAATAAAAATAGAAAATATTACAGTAGAATTGAATAAAATACAATCGGAAACAGTTTGTGTTTCGTTGTGCTTTTTAACAAGTTGTTAACTCCTGAACAGTGCCGGTAGATCAGCTTGAAGTGAGATGCATTGCGTGTGAAGCGACTAGCGTCAGAAAGTAATTAATGTGTTTAGCAAGACCTGCACGGAGGCGTTAATGTGCGTAAATTAACCAATTTTCACAAAACGGTCCGTGCGTGAAATCACATGCAGAGTGTGTGTTATAACTCTCACGTACACAGAAGCCTCCTTCACTGGCAGCTAAGAGCAAAACATCTGATGAGGTTGCTAACGTCATTACATATTATAAATCACAGCTGGATGCTTAGAGCCGGTAATTTATGTATTACTGATACACAGTCTTGGACCACAAGCTATGAACTTTTATCGAAATTTAATCTGTATTAATTTAAGACCCCGTAGCATGCGCAGCGATCAGTTCCTTCTACATTATGTTCGTGTGACCAAGAATTTCTGATATGATTTGGATCTGAATGGAGCTGCTGGCTATAGCTCAGTAGTATCGGATTCGATTGCAGATAGCCTATATTTTTCACTTCTTTCCATTCTTGTTTCTCCTATCCAGCGTTAACTGTTTCTGCATCAAGTATTACGTAGTCTACAAGACATAACTACTTTCGCAAATCACGGATTCACGCCCGAGATACAGCTTTTCAGCTGATGAAGGCAAAAATTGTATGTTATCATGTTTAAAGTACTTCCAGATAAAAATAACGTGAGTTTAAAATCTCGAAATTTTTTGTACAATGCAAAATAAATAAATAAATACAAAATACAAATACGAAATAACTTACTTACTTACAAATAGCTTTTAAGGAACCCGGAGGTTCATTGCCGCCCTCACATAAGCCCGCCATCGGTCCCTATCCTGAGCAAGATTAATCCAGTCTCTGTCATCATATCCCACCTCCCTCTAATCTATTTTAATATTATCCTTCCATCTACGTCTCGCCCTTTCCAAAGGTCTTTTTTCCTCCAGTCTCCCAACTAACACTCTATATGCATTTCTGGATTCGCCTATACGTGCTACATGCTCTGCCCATCTCAAACGTCTGGATTTAATGTTCCTAATTATGTTGGGTGAAGAATACAATGCGTGCAGTTCTGTGTTGTGTAACTTTCTCCATTCTCCTGTAACTTCATCCCGCTTAGCCCCAAATATTTTCCTAGGCACTTATTCTCAGACACCCTGAACCTCTGTTCCTCTCTCAAAGTGAGAGTCCAAGTTTCACAACCATACAGAACAACCGGTAATATAACTGTTTTATAAATTCTAACTTTCAGATTTTTGGACAGCAGACTGGATGATAAGAGCTTCTCAACCGAATAATAACACGCATTTCCCATATTTATTCTGCGTTTAATTTCCTCCCGAATGTCATTTATATTTGTTACTGTTGCTCCAAGATATTTGAATTTTTCCACCTCTTCGAAGGATAAATCTCCAATTTTTATATTTCCATTTCGTACAATATTCTGGTCATGAGACATAATCATATATTTTGTCTTTTCGGGATTTACTTCCAAACCGATCGCTCTACTTGCTTCAAGTAAAATTTCCGTGTTTTCCCTAATCGTTTGTGTATTTTCTCCTAACATATTCACGTCATCCGCATAGACAAGAAGCTGATGTAACCCGTTCAATTCCAAACCCTCTGTGTTATCCTGAACTTTCCTAATGGCATATTCTAGAGCAAAGTTAAAAAGTAAAGGTGATAATGCATCTCCCTGCTTTAGCCCACAGTGAATTGGAAGAGCACAGAGAGGAGCTGGCCTATACGGACTCTGCTATAAGTTTCACTGAGACACATTTTAATTAATCGAACTAGTTTCTTTTGAATACCAAATTCAATAAGAACGTTACACAAAACATCTCTCTTAACCGAGTCATATGGCTTTTTGAAATCTATTGATAACTGATGTACTGTAATACCATTAATTTTTTTTTTTTTGCGAAATAACACCGAAAACAACTAAGTTTTTATACGACATGTGACATTCGTTGCACTGTAAAATGGATTCGCACATACTGTATTACCGAAAGTGTAATCAATTCACTTTTTTATTTTCAAAGGATGTAAACTATGAAGAAAAAGAGTGACAGAGTTTTTATGAAATAACTTGCACTGCGTTAAATATCCTTGTTCTTGATGGGTAATTTTTAGGTTAAGTAAGCATGGGTTTACGAATTTAATAAGTTTAATACTACCACAGGCAGGATGAGTAAACAAGCAGTCAGTCAGTGAGGTAGAAAGTAGGAAATGTAATGTGAAAGGTACACAAATTCACGCCATTGTAAGTGCTCTTGGGACTAACATTTATGCGAGCTCCTAGCCTATAGGCCACTTCTCTCATTTAGTTCACACTGTCACACTTAAGAGACTTAAGTAAATTTTACAGGAGAAAATTAGAAAGAACGTTAAATAGCTGGACAGTTTAGCCGGCCACAACAGCATGGACATCGACTACCGCCGCATCCCACATTAGACCGCCTAATCGTCGAGCCGGGAGAGGAAAGAACCGCCGTTAAAGTGAAGTTCCCGTTGCCAGCTGGAGAGATGAGTACACAGTGAATTGATTATTCAACGAATGAATGGGAGAAATGGAAAGAGAAACAATTAAAAGGTATGCAAAAACGCGTCCTGCAAGGGAAATGTGGACAGAGAGGAGGTGTGGTTGGCCACTTGTCTCACTCCGAGTTTCCACCTGTCTCCTCTCCTCTCCTCTCCTCTCCTCTCCTCTCCTCTCCTCTCCTCTCCTCTCCTCTCCTCTCCTCTCCTCTCCTCTCCTCTCCTCTCCACCCTTCTCTTCTAGCATATTCTCCTCTGCTCTCTTCTCTTCCTCAATCCTTTCTTCCTCTCTCTCTTTCTACCTATTCTCTCTGCTCTTTTCCTCTCTTCTCCTCTGGTATTTTCTCCTCTGCATCTTCCCCTCCCCAATCATCACCTCCTCTCTCCTCTCTACCTATCCTCTCCTCTCCTCTCCTTTCCTCTCCTTTCCTCTGGTATTTTCTCCTCTGCACTCTTTTTCTCCTCAACTCTCTCCTCTGCTCCCCTCCCCTCTCCTCTGACATTTTCTCCTCTGCACTCTTCCCCTCCCCAATCCTCGCCTCCTCTCTCCTCTCTACCTATCCTCTCCTCTCCTTTCCTCTCCTTTCCTCTGGTATTTTCTCCTCTGCACTCTTTTTCTCCTCAACTCTCTCCTCTGCTCCCCTCCCCTCTCCTCTGACATTTTCTCCTCTGCACTCTTTCCCTCCCCAATTCTCTCCTCCTCTCTCCTCTCCTACCTATCCTCTCCTCTGACATTTTCTCCTCTGCACTCTTTCACTCTCCAATTCTCTCCTCCTCTACCTATCTTCTCCTCCCCTCCCCTCTTCTCTGACATTTTCTCCTCTGCACTCTTCCCCTCCCCAATCCTCTCTTCTTCTCTCCTCTCCTACTTAAAACTCCGCTCTCCTCTTCCTCTCCTTCCCTCTCCCCTCTTCTCTCTCCTCTGTTCTCCTCTCCTACGCTATTCTCTGCTTTTCTCTCTTTCCTGTTTTGCTCTATTTCATCTTCAATCATTTGCACCTTCTATCCTCTCCTCTACTGTCTTTCTTCCTGCCTTCTTCTCCGTCCTCTATCTCTGATCTCGTTTCCTTTTCTCTGCTTTCCATTCTCGTCTCTACTTGCCTCATTTGCATTTCGGTTTCTTCCTCTATGTCTTGTTTATTTATCGTCTATTCCTTCCCCGTTGTTCTCTCTCTTACTTGTTATTGTTCTTATTTCGTTTTCATCTTACTCATCTCTCTCTTTCCCTTACAGTTTGCTACTTTCCCTAACATACAGATCCCACCTTTCTCTATTTTAATTTCTTCTGGATCTGTGAACTGCTGCATTACCTGCATCAGCCTCCTCCACGCCGCGCCGCGCCGTGTCTTATGTAACTCCTGCACGCCTAACGACCCGTCAGTCAGCCTGATTAATGCGGGAGGCGCTGCTGATGGACGCGGAAGGACACGACGGCGAGAGGGCTGACTTATTGATATATCGAGATGTTTTGTGCAGCGTCTGCTAATGAAAACGTTCTGGGTAATTACATCGCGACCTCCAACACGCTTTGTGAGATGGAGTGGAGGTGTCGTTTTATTTTGCCTCTCGAGTGCCAGGTAGGTGGCGGACCACACCGGGCACGGTTGATCTCTGACCACGTGCTTGTAAACCACAACCCAAGTGGCGCTCCTGTTTTATTTCTGCTCCCATGGCAACCGTATCTCACCACTAAATTCAATTCCTTGGTCTTTCTGATATTTCCGTTGTCATTTGTTTTTTCTCCTTTTCAGTGTGGGCACGTCAGAAATCACTTTTTAGAATCAGGGCAATCTTCAATATTATTTGAGACTCATGAAGTAAGATTTAACACTCATCTTAAATATGATTTTAGACCCCTCTTAAATATGATTTCAAACTAGTCTTAAGTATGATCTGAGACTCATTTTACACACGATTGCAGACCTATTTTAAATATGACTTGAGGTCCATCTTAAATATGATTTGAGATTCATCTTGAATATGATTTAAAGCCTATCTTAAATATGATTTGAGACTCACCTTAAATATGATTTAAGGCCTATCTTAAATATGATTTAAAGCCTACCTTAAATATGATTTGACACATCTTAATTATGATTTAAGACCTATTTTAAATATGATTTTACAATCATCTTAAATATGATTTAAGGTAAAAGGTAAAGGTATCCCCGTAACATGCCATGAAGGCACTTGGGGGGCATGGAGGTAGAGCCCCATGCTTTCCATGACCTCGGCACTAGAATGAGGTGGTGTGGTCGGCACCACGCTCTGACCGCCTTTTACCCCCGGGAAAGACCCGGTACTCAATTTTATAGAAGGCTGAGTGAACCTTGGGGCCGTTCTGAAAGTTTGGCAACGAGAAAAAATCCTGTCACCACCTGGGAACGAACCCCGGACCTTCCGTAGCCAGCTGCTCTACCAACTGAGCTACCCGGCCGTCAAATATGATTTAAGACCTATCTTAAATATGATTTAAGGCCTATATTAAACATGATTTGATACTCATCTTAAATGTATAATTTAAGGCCTATCTTAAATATGATTTGAGACTCACCTTAAATATGATTTAAGGCCTATCTTAAACATGATTTGATACTCATCTTAAATATGATTTAAGGCCTATCTTAAATATGATTTGACACATCTTAATTATTATTTAAGGCCTGTCTTAAATATGATTTGAAACTCGCCTTAAATATGATTTAAGGCTTATCTTAAATATGATTTGACACATCTTAAGTATGATTTAAGGCCTATCTTAAATATGATTTGAGACTCATCTTAAATATCATTTAAGGCCTATCTTAAATATTATTTAAGGCCTATCTTAAACATGATTTGAGGCTCATCTTAAATATGATTTAAGGCCTATGTTAAATATGATTTGATACTCATCTTAAATATGATTTAAGGCCTATGTTAAATATGATTTGAGACTCATCTTAAATATCATTTAAGGCCTATCTTAAATATGATTTAAGGCCTATCTTAAACATGATTTGAGGCTCATCTTAAATATGATTTAAGGCCTATCTTAAATATGATTTGATACTCATCTTAAATATGATTTAAGGCCTATGTTAAATATGATTTAAGGTCTATCTTAAATATGATTTAAGGCCTATGTTAAATATGATTTGATACTAATCTTAAATATGATTTAAGGCCTATGTTAAATATGATTTGAGACTCATCTTATATATCATTTAAGGCCTATCTTAAATATGATTTAAGGTCTATCTTAAATATGATTTGAGGCCTATCTCAAATATGATTTAAGGAATATCTTAAATATGATCTGAGACTTAAATATGATTTGAGGCCTTTCTTAAATATGATTTAAGGCCTTTCTTAAATATGATTTAAGGCCTATCTTCAATATGGTTTGAGACTATTCTTAAATATGATTTTTTCATTCATCTTAAATATGATTTCAAACTCATCTTAAGTATCATATGAGACTCATCTTACACAATATGATTTCAGACCTATCTTAAGTATGATTTGAGACTCACATATTAGGCCTACTCTTTATCATGATGGGAATATTTCAGTTTCTTCACCGTCTCATAGCTGAAGAAAGATCCAACTTTTCGAAGCTAAATATCGAACTTTTCATCAGAGAAGACACTAACCAGTCCACTCCAGGACTACAGATCTTGATAACAGATATGTGTATTGTTAAGGACAACAGGAGACCCTTGAGAAAATCCGCCATCGACTGATCTCGTCCGACATCAATGCCACTCCAGTCAGAGCCCGGGGTCGAATCTAAGAGAAATAATAAGCTCCCTTTCTTGTACAAAACCGCCAGAGGCCATTCAAAACATCGATGTAGGATATTTCAATTCGCCTCTTAACTTCATCGATACATGCTCTGTCTGCAAGATTTGCAACATTGTACACTTGGTCAAAATGAAACTGGTCGGCCTCTTGAGCAGTGAAAATTTTCCAAGTCCCTTCGGGTGAGCGCGCAGTTCACAACCGTAAACCTCCGTGCGCCGCTTTAGTTAACTGCATAATGCAAGGCCTGATTTGGGCTACCTCCACAGCATGCTTCGAATCTCCGTAGAGAATGTTTTGTTTTGTCCTTTCTTTTATTTTTTACAACTCCTTTTAGTGTAATATAATCAAATAATTTTGCTTATGTTGATTCATGTTACTTACAGATAATTACAAAATTGGAGAAAATTTGTGGTTATAATTCCAGGAAATCAGAATATATTTCGTCATCAGAATTATGGTTTTTCTCCTTGTTTACAATTACTACGTTTAGACCCTGATGATGATCACGAATTTAGATTAGTGTAATAATCATATTCCCTGTCCGTATAGGTCAGTTTCTATCTGATCCTTTTCCAATTCACTGCGGGCTAAAGCAGGGAGATGCACTATCACCTTTACTTTTTAACTTCACTCTAGAATATGCCATTAGGAAAGTTCAGGATAACAGGCAGGGTTTGGAATTGAACGGGTTACATCAGCTTCTTGTCTATGCAGATGACGTGAATATGTTAGGAGAAAATACACAAACGGTTAGGGAAAACACGGAAATTTTACTTGAAGCAAGTAAAGCGATCGGTTTGGAAGTAAATCCCGAAAAGACAAAGTATATGATTATGTCTCGTGAAGGGAATATTGTACGAAATGGAAATATAAATATTGGAGATTTATCCTTCGAAGAGGTGGAAAAATTCAAATATCTTGGAGCAACAGTAACAAATATAAATGACACTCGGGAGGAAATTAAACGCAGAATAAATATGGGAAATGCGTGTTATTATTCGGTTGAGAAGCTCTTATCATCCAGTCTGCTGTCCAAAAATCTGAAAGTTAGAATTTATAAAACAGTTATATTACCGGTTGTTCTGTATGGTTGTGAAACTTGGACTCTCACTCTGAGAGAGGAACATAGGTTCAGGGTGTTTGAGAATAAGGTGCTAAGGAAAATATTTGGGGCTAAGCGGGATGAAGTTACAGGAGAATGGAGAAAGTTACACAACACAGAACTGCACGCATTGTATTCTTCACCTGACATAATTAGGAACTTGAAATCCAGACGTTTGAGATGGGCAGGGCATGCAGCACGTATGGGCGAATCCAGAAATGCATATAGAGTGTTAGTTGGGAGACCGGAGGGAAAAAGACCTTTAGGGAGGCCGAGACGTAGATGGGAGGATAATATTAAAATGGATTTGAGGGAGGTGGGATATGATGTTAGGGACAGGATTAATCTTGCACAGGATAGGGACCGATGGCGGGCTTATGTGAGGGCGGCAATGAACCTCCGGGTTCCTTAAAAGCCATTTGTAAGTAAGTAATCATATGCCCTGTAGCACAACTTGCAAATTAATTATTGCCAATTATTTAACCGTCAACATATTGTCAGCCCCGTCGAGACTCGATCACACGTCCCACAGAGGGCAGGGTGTGCGTGGAAGGATCGGGCAACGTGGCGAAGGAAGGTGCAGCCACGCAAACTAAAGGGGCGCGACGTAAGGGGAAGGACGGCACGCTGGTGCATGCCGAGAAGGGAAGAAAGCCAACTGCGACGCGAGGAAGGGGGAGAAGAAGCAGAGTGACAGACTATTCTCGAAAAGGAATTGTCCAGTAACGGAAACGTCTGGAAGGCCCGCGAAGCGTTGTCTAGCAAATAAAAGGAAGCCAGCCTCCGAGAGGAAATTCAGATTTGGACAGCAGTGAAGCCAGCTTCGAGACCGGAGTTCGACTTGAGTGTGTCCGCAGCTGTGCGAGCGTCCGAAGTCCTGAGTTCGAGTGCAGTGGACCGCAGTTGGGGGACCTGAGTTCCAAGTTTAGTGGACTGTCTCTGAAGGTCTGAGGTTCGAGATACTGTGAACTCGAGTGACGGAGCTAGACGAACTAGCCAAGGCAAACAAACTGTGAACTGAGAACTAACAGTTCTGATTTGTAAATAGTGCTTTGTGAACATTAGTTAAAATTAGCAGTACATTGTTGTTCTCAATAATCCAAGTAAATTGACATTGTTGTTTGTGGAATCAATAACGAATGCTGTGTTACTGTGTGGAGTGGAAATCCCATTGTTGACGGGAGTGTTTACATTCAATTATAGAAAGTGTTTATTGTTGAAACAATAAAATTACATTCTTGTTTTGTAATAAAGTTACAATATTTACTGAATGTTCCTTAGGCAATAGAGTGTAAAGCAGCAGGGATTAATAAAATAATTAACACAGCATTTTAATATGAAAGCCCCTAATTGTCGCCTTTAGTGTTACTTCCATCTAGCGTCAAAAGTTTCTATTAACACGAAGGAAATAATAAAGCGAAAAGTATTCTAAGGATAAAAAAAAATAACGAAAACCTGTTATATTTTCAGTGGTGCATTCAAAAAAAAAAAAAAAAAGTTTAGTAGCTTCACGAAAATTTGAACTTGCAACCTCACGAACACTTAGCTAACGCTGTACCAACTACGCTAAGAGTTTTACTGCAGTCAGAATGGCATTGTAACTAGCAATGGTCATACTCCATTCGAGAACCTGTTATACAGTATATAGTGTTTGTGTTACAGTATTCACTGTTTAAACACTCTGAACGATCTGTCTGTTTTAAATTTCGTATATGAATTACTTTAGTGACTAATAGTTGAGTTCCCCATTATAACTACTAGAAGAATATACGCAATCTTTTGAACAAAGCCTGGCTGTCCCGAGCGCTCACGGAAATACCCGATTCGAACTTAGCCTCTCAGACGCCGGCCACTTTCATTTTGACCAAGTGTACATTCCTTTTCCCTGTTTGGCACTACAACTGTTAGTAAACTGTGCCACACGCGTGTGAGGTATTTATTTCGTACCGGATCTTCCTGGGCTTTGCCGAGAATCCCTATGCAGGTGTCACTGAAGACAGTTGCGTAACCATAGAAACGTGACGACATTATCCACGCTTTTCCTCAATGATGTTATTTAGGTATTAGTAGGTTCAGTTCAGATTTTCACACAAATGAAAGCCTCTCCTGTTCTTTTTATTTTTATTGGGTTATTTTACGACGCTGTATCAACATCTAGGCTATTTAGCGTCTGAATGATATGAAGGTGATAATGCCGGTGAAATGAGTCCGGGGTCCAGCACCGAAAAGTTACCCAGCATTTTCTCGTATTGGGTTGAGGGAAAACCGCGGAAAAAACCTCAACCAGGTAACTTGCCCCGACCGGGATTCGAACCCGGGCCACCTGGTTTCGCAGCAAGACGCGCTGACCGTTACTCCACAGGTGTGGACTCTCCTGTTCTCCCCCCCCCCCCTTGGTAGATCAGTCCATTTATGCGGGCTTATTGTAATTATTTTTTTTATTTGCAAAATATTTTGACTTGTTTTTTATGAATTTTATTGTAGTAGGTAAATTTTGAAATTAAAAAACATTGATCTCTTACACGCGGTTTAGACAAGAAGTGATATGCAGTTTGAAGGGGATAATTAACAGAATAGATTCATTCATAGTGTTCTGCCCAAGAGCAGGTCCTTCACTACAAACCCAGCATTCTTCAGTATTTCCTATTTTCTACCTTCCTCTTAGTCTCCGCATATAATCCATATATCTTAATGTCGTCTGTCATCTGATATCTTCTTCTGCCCCGAACTGTTCTCCCGTTCACCATTCCTCCCAGTCCATCCTTCAGAGGCAGTTTCTTCTCAGCCAGTGACCCAACCAATTTCTTTTTCTCTTCCTGATCAGTTTCAGCATCATTCTTTCTTCACCCACTCTTTCCAACTCAGCTCCATTTCTTATTCTGTCTGTCCATTTCGCACGTTCCATTTTTCTCCCGTCCACACCTGTGGAGTAACGGTCAGCGCGTCTGGCTGCGAAACCAGGTGGCCCGGGTTCGATTCCCGGTCGGGGCAAGTTACCTGGATGAGGTTTTTTCCGGGTTTTTCCCTCAACCCACTATGAGCAAATGCTGGGTAACTTTCGGTGTTGGACCCCGGACTCATTTCACCGGCATTATCACCTTCATCTCATTCAGACGCTAAATAACCTTAGATGTTGATAAAGCGTCGTAAAATAACCTACTAAAAATTCTTCTCCATATCCACATTTCAAATGCTTCTATTCGCTTCCTTTCATTTCGTCGTAGTGTCCATATTTCTATGCCATACAATGCTACATTCCACACAAAGCACTTCACTAGTCTCGTCCTTAGTTCTTTTTCCAGAGGTCCGCAGAAGATGCTCCTTTTTCTATTAAATGCTTCCTTTACCATTGCTATCCTCCTTTTGACTTCTTGGCAGCAGCTCATGTTACTGCTTATAGTACACCCCAAGTGTTTGAAGCTGTCCACGTGTTAAAATAAATACAATAGTTATTTATGAGAAAATATCCTTTCAAATCCTTGCACTAATTTAGTCATAAAAAATATATTTCAAGAAAGATTACTAAGATTTCTAAACAGAATATATCTGACTGCCACTTTACCGGAAGAATGGAAAAATAGTGTAGTTATTCCCATATATAAAACAGGAGATAAACAGAATGTTGAAAACTATAGAGGGATTAGTATCCTCAACACATGTTATACGATATTTAGTAGGATTTTAAATAAAAAATTAAAAAAACATGCTGAAACTTTCCTTCTGGAGTGTCAAAATGGCTTTAGAAAAGGAAGATCATGTGTAGATCCATTATTTAGTATCAAACTATTGTTAGAAAAAAGAAGATAATTTAATTTAGAAACCCATATAGCTTTTATTGATTTTGTGAAAGCTTTTGATAAAGTCCGAAGAGACCATTTATTCGACATATTACAAGAAAAAAATATTCCAAATTTGCTATTGCAAAATATAATAGAAATCTACACAGACAGCAAAATAAGTGTTAAAATGAATAACTGTATATCCGAAAGAAAATTAGTTAATAATGGAGTTCGACAAGGTTGTCCACTATCACCAACTTTATTTAATATTTATATAAATGAAATTATTTTAAAATGGAACCAAATATACACATCAGGAATCAAAATAACCAGTGCTCTAACATTAAATACCTTACTCTATGCCGATGATCAAGTCATAATTTCCAATTCAGAGTATAATTTACAAAGAGGATTGTATACATTAAATAAAATATTAAAAGATTTTGGGATGGAAATTTCAGCACAAAAATCAAAAGTAATGGCATTTTTAGGACAAGACCCAGTCAGAAGTAAGATAATACACAATAACCAATGCCTCGAACAAGTGCAAAATTTCAATTATCTGGGTTGTGAAATATCTTATCAAAATGAAAAAGATGTGAACAAGAAAATTACCAAATTTACACCAATTCTAGGAATAATAAACAATGCATTAAAAGCTAAATTAGTACAAAAATCTACAAGAATAAAAATATATAATACACTAGCATTACCGACCCTTTTATACGGAAGCGAGATTTGGACATTAAAGAAAAAAGACGTGAACAGAATCAAAGCAACGGAAATGAAATTTTTGAGGAGGACAGCAGGATATACTCTTTTAGACCGAAAAAGGAATGAAGAAATTTTAGAACCATTAGAAGTAGAGTCAGTAGAAGAAAAAATCAGCAGATACAAATTCAATTGGATAGATCATGTAAGAAGAATGGAAAATTCAAGAATCCCAAAAATTATGATGCAGTATAAACCTAGAGGACATCGTCGAGCAGGAAGACCTTTAAGAAGACTGCTAGATGGGGCCGAAACAGGTCTACAGAGGCCTATTTCGTGAAGGATGATGATGATGATGATGAAAAATATATATAATTTTTTCATTGTTCAAACATAAAAAAAATAATGCTTTATTCGTATAAGTCTCTAGCAATAAAACTATACTTAATATAGCCAATCAAATGCTCCATTTCACAACAGAGATATTAATGAGTAACTGTGACAAGTATCATCACCCTAGCTTTAACCACTGAGAAATAAAATCAATACTTGTCGTTGAAAACGTAGAAAATTTATTTTTGAGGCCATTTCGTCTTCATGTCTGTCTGCACAGTATGGGTGTCCGTGTTTATGCATAAATGTAAGCCTACATTGTTATGTATGTGTATGTACAGATACGGAAATAAAATCTGGAGCTCCCTTATTGTGTAAGTTGCGCTTACAACACACTGCACTCCACCACTGTGGAGTAACGGTTGACCTGACCGTGAAACGAGCGGGCCTGGGTTTAGATCCTGGTTGAAACAAGTTATCTGGTTGAGGGTTTTTCCTGCATTTTTCAACCCTGGACTCATTTCGCTGGCATTATCGCCTTCATATCATTCAGACATTAGATAACCACAGCAGTTGGAAATGCGTCTTGAAATAATCCACTAAAAACACACACTGCGCATGTGCAGTATATATGCTGCTTGTGGAGAGTCGTGTGAAATTGTTGCCTATATATAGATGGACTCCCATCAAGACTAGGTCCAAATTTTAATTTCGTAACAGTACATGCATATACAGTCCCGGCGTCGCGGTCTAAGGCATCCTGCCTAGGACTCGCGTTACGGAATGCGCGCTGGTTCGAGTCCTCATGGGGGAAGAAATTTTCTCATGAAATTTCGACCAGTGTATAGGACCGGTGCCCACCCAGCATCGTGATGCACTTGGGGAGCTACGATAGGTAGCGAAATCCGGTTGCGAATACCAGCTATAACGGGTGGGGGGATCATCGTGCTAACCACACGATACCTCCATTCTGGTTGGGTGATCGTCCACCTCTGCTTCGGCATGTGGGCGTGAAGCCAGCAGCCGGCTGGTCGGTCTAGGCCCTTCACGGGCTGTAGCGCCACGGATTATTACATGCATATATGTAGTATATAGGCCCTAGTTGGTTGGATCTATGAAGATATGGGTGGAAAGAAGTATGGATTGATGAAAAGTATACAAGGTTTGGGGATTGGATTAATATATGGCTATAGGTTAATGGATGGAAGGATGGTTCGATCGATGAATTGATGGATGGATGGATGGCGAGATGGTAGATGGATCGATCGATGGATGATGGATAGATGAATCGATGGATGGATGGATGGATGGATGGATGGATGGATGGATCGATCGAGTGATGGATGGATAGAAGGATGGGTGGATCGGTGGATCGATGGATGGATGGATCGATAGATGGATGAGTAGATGGATGGATGGATGGATCTGTGGGTGGATGAATGGATGGATGGATGGATGGATCGATGGGTAGGTGAATGGACGGACGGATGGATCGATGAATGGATGGATCGATCGAGGGGTGGATGGATCGGTGGATCGATTGATGGATGGATCGGTGGATCGATGGATGGATGGATGGATGGATCGATAGATGGATGGATGGATCGATGGATGGATGGATAGATTGATGGATGGATGGATAGATCGATGAATGAATGAATGAATGAATGAATGAATGAATGAATGAATGAATGAATGAATGAATGAATGAATGAATGAATAGTTGGATGGATGGATGGATGGATGGATGGATGGATGGATGGATGGATGGATGGATCTATGGGTGGATGGATGGATGGATGGATGGGTAGGTGAATGGACGGACGGATGGATCGATGAATGGATGGATCGATCGAGGGATGGATGGATCGATTGATGGATGGATGGATCGGTGGATCGATGGATGGATGGATCGATAGATGGATGGATGGATCGATGGATGGATAGATTGATTGATGGATGGATGGATGGATCGATGAATGAATGAATGAATGAATGACTGGATAGTTGGATGGATGGATGGATGAAGTATTAATAATAGTATTTTGTTTAACGAAGATTTAAAATATTTTTGGTCAAATATTAATTTTTTTTGTTTTTGTAGAAAATACACCTATTATGTCTACTTCAAACTTTGACAAATTTTTAGAACCCTACGCGGTTATGTAATTAACTACGCCATCTTTGAAATGCTGCGCTCAATAAGTTTAAAATGCATGTAAACTTTAAACCCATTTTCCCGTACTTTCTTTTGCACACATCTCTGCATTCACATTGCTAAGAATTCCTCAAGTGTTATGCTACGAAGCTAAAACGTTTACTGCATGTTCTTTTTGAAAGTATTACTTAACAAAGTTGTGTTGGAATTATTTTTCAAAAGAGAAAATAATTTTCGAATAAAAACTATGTGCTTCCACTCTGTACACTTTTTTTTTTATTTGAAAAGGAATGTGTTTAATTTTTCCTCCCTATGTTCACAAGGTGAAACTAAAAATTGTAAGAATATTGAAACTTCCTAAATAGATCAAGAGCATTGTAAAAAAATTCTGACACGATTCTTAAAATATGGAGGAGAATAAATGAAAAAAAAATAAACATTTTATTATTTTATTTTTGTAAATTAAATAAGAGTTAAACTAGTGAACCTATAAGCACTAAACTAAAACAAATCGTTACATATCAGTGGGAGTATCTGTACAAAAAAATCAAGTCTATATCTTAAAAAATATAAATTTCACCCATCGCTCTCTTTAAAATCCATCGTCCAGGAACGAGTTTGAAACAAGTGATCTCCGATATAACGACCATCATAGTAACTGTTAGTCCATAGAGGATTACTGTATCAATGGATTGACGAATTTACGCATTCATTGAAAGCTGAATGGGTGGATGGATGGATGGATTGTGGATGGATGGTGGATGGATTGTGGATAGATGGATGGATGGATGGTTGGATGGATGGATGGATGGATGAATGGATTGTGGATGGATGGATGGATGGTTGGATAGATTGTGGATGGGTGGATGGTTGGATGGATTGTGGATGGATGGATGGATGGATTGTGGATGGATGGATGGATGGATTGTGGATGGATGGATGGTTGGATGGATTGTGGATGGATGGATGGATTGAGGATGGATGGATGGATTGTGGATGGATGGATGGAGGGTTGGAAGGATTGTGGATTGTGGATGGTTGGATGGATGGATGGATGGATGGATTGTGGATGGATGGATTGTGGATGGATGGATTGTGGATGAGTGGATGGATGGATTGTGGATGGATGGATTGTGGATGGATAGATGGTTGGATGGATGGATGGATTGTGGATGGATGGATGGATGGATTGTGGATGGATGGATGGATTGTGGATGGATGGATGGATTGTGGATGGATGGATGGATGGATGGATTGTGGATGGATGGATGGATGGATGGTTGGATGGATGGATGGATTGTGGATGGATGGATGGATGGATTGTGGATGGATGGATGGATGGATGGATGGATTGTGGATGGATGGATGGATTGTGGATGGATGGATGGATTGTGGATGGATGGATGGATTGTGGATGGATGGATGGATGGATGGATTGTGGATGGATGGATGGTTGGATGGATTGTGGATGGATGGATGGTTGGATGGATTGTGGATGGATGGATGGATGGATTGTGGATGGCTGGTTGGATGGATGGATGGATGGTTGGATGGATTGTGGATGGATGGATGGATTGTGGATGGATGATTGGATGGATGGATGGATGGATGGATGGATTGTGGATGGATGGATGGATGGATTGTGGATGGATGGATGGATGGATTGTGGATGGATGGATGGATTGTGGATGGATGGATGGATTGTGGATGGATGGATGGTTGGATGGATGGGTAGATTGTGGATGGATGGATGGATTGTGGATGGATGGATGGTTGGATGGATTGTGGATGGATGGATGGATGGATGGATTGTGGATGGATGGATGGATGGATGAATTGTGGATGGATGGATGGATTGTGGATGGATGGATGGTTGGATGGATGGATGGATGGATTGTGGATGGATGGATTGTGGATGGATGGATGGATGGATTGTGGATGGATGGATGGTTGGATGGATTGTGGATGGATGGATGGTTGGATGGATTGTGGATGGATGGATGGATGGATGGATTGTGGATGGATGGATGGATTGTGGATGGATGGATGGATTGTGGATGGCTGGTTGGATGGATGGATGGATGGTTGGATGGATTGTGGATGGATGGATGGATTGTGGATGGATGGATGGATGGATTGTGGATGGATGGTTGGATGGATGGATGGATGGATGGATGGATGGATGGATGGATGGATGGATGGATGGACGGATTCACCCACTCTGTGAGGAAGGTCTGTGTAACGCCCCTCTTCTTCCCGATGTTCAATTTGAACTCTGGCTTGTCGTCGTTACTCGAAGTTCCGTACTCCTCAGACGAAATACAGCGACGCCCGGAAGCGAAAACGACGTAACGTTAATTGGATCCCTTGTCACGATATCGGACACACAGACAGGTACAGCTACACGTGCGTGTGCATGAGCAGGGCTGACCATCTTGCCAAGCAGAACAAAGACCGGTTGACATCCTTCGTGGTGCAGTGCTTATCACTACTGCCTTTAATTCTGAATGAAAATGACATCCCACTACACCAGCGGTCTTACTAATATACCGTGTGTAATTTTTATACAAGAACATCATTTTATTTTTACTTCAATTTTTATTGTACCTGAGGTTTTGAATGTTCTTCACTCCCACCCCTTCTACTGAAGAAGTTCAACCGTCCTCCACACAGATCCAAGACTGCATACACAGTCATAGTAGCCTTACGGTCATAGTAAACAGTACGTTCCAAAAATATGTTCGCGTTTTCCAGTGACGAAAGAGCTTTCAATATTGAATCATTTTCGCACAGGTACTGTCGTCCATTTGCCTACGTCGTATCCCGGTTTCCCCCACCAGCTTTTATTCGCCAGCTAGTGCCTGGGCTGTCTTAGCTCCTTTCTCAGAACATTAATTTCTGTTAGGAATTGGACGTCTACGTAATATTATACAACTGTTTAAAATAACTTAAATAAAAGGGCCTTGTTAAGTAATTAACTGTCATGTGATTTCCTCCCTTTCTACGACACTACGACATAACCACTTGAACGGACAGTAGATAGTATTTCTGAGTAATTTTATCTTTTCGGATTGGGCAGAAGTGAATATTGAATTTACAGAACGTAAGGTACTCTTTTATAGAGTAGGTACAGAATTATTTCAACATGAGTTACTAGTACGAAGGACGAAACTGGCAATTAGAATTACATGCAATAGTCTATAGTGCGATAATATGCACATTAGAACTGAAGCCTGTATCGAAATGAACGGCCACCATTTTAAAAGTATGTTTAAATATCCATATTATGATTATTTTTAATTTAACTTCATTCTCTATATTGTACGCTAATGTGCTGTAGACAGTAGGTCTATACTATACACTGCATAATGAGTATGTCCACATGGACAACTCAGTTCGTGAGTAAAAACACTCATTGTTAATACTGTACTGTATTTTGATTAAACAAAAACCTAATGAAAATTATCAAACTCAAAAGCGCAATATTTCCTAGTTTATGTAAATGGATGAACTACTTTTCTTCCCTCCTATACCTAGTAAAGTGATTTGTTTGTATATTACGCCAGTAGACTATCATCGATCTCCAGTCGTGGAACGGGGTAGCAAACGGCGTTGATCCAGAGGTATAGGCAAGTTAATATTAAAAATGTTAGTAAAAATAAAATGATGTCCCTGTACAATACTTATGCAGAGTTGAAACAGAAACGTTACTAATACAGCATGCATAAGCGATGGATGTATAAACAGTGCTTATTGCTTTAGTGTGAAATTGCTTTGTAGTAGTTATACACACGAACCCCCTATTTAAGCGTTGTATACAGAGAAAAAAAATGGCCGCCTCTCTAACAGCTGTTCGTATCGATTGTCATTTTATATGATGATGGTTGCCTAGTAACCACTGAACAACAAAACATACAGCACAGAATAAGAATGGGTGCACATTGCGTGTGTTGGTTGCCTTCATGTGTAATTCACGTTCTTCCAAAAAGTGAAAGATGTATTGCTGCAAGTGTTAGACCTACTCTTAGGGACCCAGAAAATTTACCACATAAAAACATTTTTTTTTTCTGTTATAAACTGCTCAGTGGTAAAGTAGGTTATATTTTAGGAAATATGATCTGAATTTGTGAAATAAACAAAATACTGTTTAGATTACAAGTTATTTCTGTTTGTTTGTGTACTTTTTACAGAGTATTTTTTAAAAGTCCACAAATTAGGCTCCTTTCCTTTGCCATCGAAGCTGATTAACTACGCAAATAGTCTTAATGCAATACTTACTTACTTACTGGCTTTTAAGGAACCCGGAGGTTCATTGCCGCCCTCACATAAGCTCGCCATCGGTCCCTATCCTGAGCAAGATTAATCCAGTCTCTATCATCAAATCCCACCTCCCTCAAATCCATTTTAATATTATCTTCCCATCTACGTCTCGGCCTCCTCAAAGGTCTTTTTCCCTCCAGCCTCCCAACTAACACTCTATATGCATTTCTGGATTCGCCCATACGCGCTACATGCCAATGTCAAACGTCTGAATTTAATATTCCTAATTATGTCAGGTGAAGAATACAATGCGTGCAGTTCTGTATTGTGTAACTTTCTCCATTCTCCTCTAACTTCATCCCTCTTAGCCGCAAATATTTTCCTAAGCACCCTATTCTCAAACACCCTTAACCTATGTTCCTCTGTCAAAGTGAGAGTCCAAGTTTCACAACCATACAGAACAACCGGTAATATAACTTTTATAAATTCTAACTTTCAGCTTTTTTTAAAACAGCAGACTGGATGATAAAAGCTTCTCAACCGAATAATAACAGGCATTTCCCATATTTATTCTGTGTTTAATTTCCTCCCGAGTATGATTTATATTTGTTACTGTTGCTCCCAGGTATTTGAATTTTTCCACCTCTTCAAAGGATAAATTTCCAATTTTTATATTTCCATTCCGTACAATATTCTGGTCACGAGACATTATCATGTCATGATTATCATTATCATATCATTATATGTTCCCTGGCTGAGATATGAAACAGGGTCTCCTGCGTGGAAACCCGACGCTGTGCCCGCTCGGTATGTGGATACATTTCCCACGCGTTCTACACGTTCGACCGCTCCTGGCATTCCAGGAGGCGCCGCTGTCGTGTTCAATCTGATGGCCGGTAGCATGAAGATGGTTGATCATAGATGCCTTTATCGATGACATTATCCATTTGTCTGGGCGTATTGAAATTCAAAGCAAGGTGTTAGAACAAACGTACGAGTCATGTTCCCTGCACTCGTCTATATTAGTCGCCGAGATTGATGCCGTGGCGTTGCTACGCGACGGATAAGCCAACTGCGAGCGCTGTTGTCTAGACGCGTGACTGCCTCAGCCCGTGTCACGACAGGCGGCGTGGATCTCTGTGAAATAAGTGATAAATTTAGCGAACGCAAAGGCAATAAAACTACTAGTTGATTTATACGTTCTTAGACATGAATGTAACATGCATTTTACACAGAATTGAATGACAACAATTACAAATCATTCTTCGAAACGAAATCTTATTTCCGATGACATTTGCAACTTTAAGGGGAGAAGATGGTGAAATTTTAATTTTTTTCCTACTTAATTAACAATTTTAATTATTTACGCAGAAATATATTTGATTCAATAACATTAATTCGAGATTAATGTTTAGAAAAATTGGGTCCACATTAAAAAAAAAATGTAAAAACAGGATACAATAATTGACTACATTGGATATATCTCAGCCGTTTCTTAGATATAGAGTCCACACCTGTGTAGTAACGGCCAGCGCGTCTGGCCGCGAAACCAGGTGACCCGGGTTCGATTCCCGGTCGGGACAAGTTACCTGGTTGAGTTTTTTTTCGGGGTTTTCCCTCAACCCAATTTGAGCAAATGCTGGGTAACTTTCGGTGCTGGACCCCGGACTCATTTCACCGGCATTAGGGGAGAGTCGGGTAGTATCGAACATCGGACAGTGAGTTTCTTTCATCTACCACACGATGATAGTACCTGATTGACATGGTTACGTTTCTGTGATGTCGCATAGAGAAACGTAACCATATCATTGAGGTACTACCATATGGTGGTAGATGAAAGAAACGCACTGTCCGATACTACCCGACTCTCCCCTATCACCTTCATCTCATTCAGACGCTAAATAACCATAGATGTTGATAAAGCGTCGTAAAATAACCAACTAAAAAATCTTAGATATAGAGAGCTGTAATGAAAACACTGCCTTCTATGTATCCTACAATCCTACAATGCATGTAAAATTCACATGCAAAAGACAGAGTTAATAATAATTTATATACCAAACATAATAGGCAACATCATAAGTCAAAACAAAAACTCAACAAACACAAAAACACACAAAACACAACACAAACACAAGAACACAAGAAGTACATCACACTAACATACGAAAACAAAAACACACACAACATCGCATCCTCATTCAGAAAACAGAAATACAACATAGCATACAGAACAGAAAACACACTACAAAGACATCTCAACACACAAACAACACAAACAAATAAATACAACCACACAGGCGTATACAAACTCACATGCAATAGTTGCGACAGTTTCTACATTGGACAGACAGGCAGATCATTCCAAACTCGATACAAAGAAGACATTAAAGCAATAACCAGAGGACACAATACATCTACATATGCAGAACACATAACTAATGCTAACCACACATACAATAACATAAATACAGACATGGAAATCCTACACATACAACCCAAAAACCAAAAACTCAACACACTAGAACAATACGAAATATACAGACACACTAAAACACACCCCAATCAAATTCTCAACACACAGATCAATTTCAGAACACACACACTATTTGTCACAACTCTTCATCACACGAACGCACCCACACAACAGGCAGCGAAGTTGAGATAGCGCCGAGATCTAGTAGGCTCTGCTTACATAATTAACACGAGTAAGATCGCCATTTAATCAATTATAATTAATATACATGAAACGATACAAATCACTGCATTTGAAATGTACTGACCTTTATTTAAACAATTCAAGCTTCACTTAACAAAAAGAAATAAAAATTATTCCAATTGAACACGAAATATTACAAGTATTACAAGTACTTGAATCATTTTTACTCCTTCACATTGAAGTTGATGGTAAAGTTTGTACGTTGGCAAGACTGCTAACCTTCAGTCTTCTTTCATAGTGTTATGTATAGTAGTGGCAAAAAAAAAAAAAAAACCGGACCGACCCTTGTAGCTGATTTCAGAGCTTTGTTCACAGTGACAGCACGATAGACTGGTAACTAAGACTTTCGTGGTTCGAATCCTACCTACGAAGGAAACTTTTTTTTGTTCCTTATTCAAATTTATTCCCAATACTTTTCGATTGCAGCGATATTTTACTACTTAATTAACTTATTATTCCCAGAACATGAATTTCACCAGCTTATTTTCTAATGGCTTTCGAAATGGGCTACGTCAGCAGTCGACACTACAACAATTTCAATAGATTACTCGCCATCTTGTGAATGCGGGCGTGGCATGCGCAGTGGCTCATTTCGGAGACTTACATTATTCCGTCGGTCCGGTTTTTTTTTTTTTTGCCATTTGATTATTCCGTCGGTCCGGTTTTTTTTTTTTGCCATTTGATTATTCCGTCGGTCCGGTTTTTTTTTTTTGCCATTTGATTATTCCGTCGGTCCGGTTTTTTTTTTTTGCTACTACTGTACGTACCAGAGTGCTGCATTGGAGTTAAATTGCTCGCTTGAACTCGG
This sequence comes from Periplaneta americana, assembly GCF_040183065.1. NCBI lineage: Eukaryota > Metazoa > Arthropoda > Insecta > Blattodea > Blattidae > Periplaneta > Periplaneta americana. Next base: position 166,146,744 of record NC_091128.1, read on the forward strand.
TTGAATGTCGTACCCTCGAGTGAGATAAGATCGGTCGTGATACGCTCGTAATAAATAGAAGCGAAGTACAAGGTCATCTCACCGACATGTCTTATCTTGTATGGAAGACGACAGATAAGATACACATATGTTTCGCTCACACGGTAAAAATAAGGCTTTATTTTCTGCGTTTATGACAAACGTTTAATGGAACGTACCAAAACAGGAACATGAAGTTATAAATAAAATAGTATGAAAAATGTCGATATACAGTTATTATTGCTAATTAATAATTATTCAATATTTCATATATTATAATAGGTCCATACATAGTGTTCCGCCTATATACTGCGACAATGTAGAAACGTTTTACAAAATATTATTGATATAGCAGTAGATTAATAACAATATTAGTACAGAGATAACGTCACAGAAAATATAATAAAACGAATAATCATGCTGCACAACTGTTACAGACGCAAAGATTGATACACTATTTATTAGAGATTATTATTATTATTATTATTATTATTATTATTATTATTATTATTACTATTATTATTATTACTAGAAAACTTGATACAGTTCTTGCATTATCGTGATTGTGTTCTCCGTTTATAATAATTACAATTACATCCAATAACATCTATCAGATGTGGCAAAAACAAAATCACTCCTGTGTGGGGGGGGGGGACCTTTACCTACAACATTTATATTACATTTTAAAGCAAATTTTGTAGTTGTACTATGGAGAAGTTAGTTAAACACTGCAAAGTTTTGAAATGATGAACATCTATGATGTTACTACACAGTTCATCACTGTAACAAGAACGAATGTCTAACGCTCGGCTTACACCGTTGGAGGATTTATCGCTCGCGACAATTTTACCCATCATGCATGTGCGCTACCTATCGGATTAAGCTATGAACTACTTGGCGCTCGAGCGAAAACGTCCGATGCAGACCTCTGGTACGTACTGTATACTAAGATGTTTAAAAATATAATTTTCAAAATGTACTATCGTGCAAAAAATACAATACACGTTTGTGAAGTGCATTACAAAATTTGGGAAAATTGAAAAACTCCCTCTGCTCGTTTTCCGAACTTTTCCTCGATTTTGTAAAAGCTCTTTCCAACCTTGTATCGTAATATATCATTACATTTTGTCCAAGATTTTTGTTAGCCTTTTGAATCTGTCTACCTTGCTTGCATCGCTTGTTACTCCGCCCGTCAGCTAAGGGGAATTCAGCTAGAGAGAAACTTAGCAGAATGACGTACCGTCACAGAGTGGGCGGGTTTCGAATCCTGACACCCCGGGTCCCATGCCACACATGCCAAGGCCGACTTTGGCCAGAAGTTGCGAGATCCAGTCATTCTTCCGGTGCGTCCGCCCCTGGTAAATAAATCCGGTGCTGCACAGACTGGCGCTCCACCTGCCGTCCGCCCGTCGACCTCGAGCGGTCACCTGTCCGCCCATGACCTACCCCGCTGTGGTTGCGAACTCGGGACTCCAGCGGCAGCTGTACAGCCTCTCTGCGCAATAAGCGCGACCTTGAAGTCTGCGTGGAAACGCATATATGGAGTGCGAACATCTGCTCCATTCATTGAGTGGCTGCAGCCTCCCAACCTCTCGCTTCCTCCTCCGGTTTCCATCATTGCCATTGCATTCGTCTCAGAAAGGCAAATGAGTCCCGACAGTCTGTGGAAGCTAATATCTTGAGGTTCAATCCCGCAGAAGTAACAGTTTATTGTAGGGTGAGTCGAGGTAATTTCGGTACAGTTTACCTAATCTTCAAACACATGCCTATTTAATATACCGGGTGTTGACTTGAACATGCAACACAGAGATTTCAATGCTAAAATTTATATTTTGTTATATTAGCTCACCTAAATACTATAGAAGAAAATGTCATTAAAGTTTATGCCTCTTTATTGAATTTAAAATTGTTTCAAAACTTTTTGAATCCTAGCCTTGTTTTACTGTTGAAAATATGATTTTTTTTTAATAAATATGCCTCTTTATTGGATTTAAAATTGTTTGAAAACTTTTTGAATCCTAGCCATGTTGTACTGTTGAAAATATGATTTTTTTTTAAATAAATATGCCTCTTTATTGGACTTAAAATTGTTTGAACACTTTTTGAATCCTAGCCATGTTTTACTGTTGAAAATATGATTTTTTAAAAATAAATATGCTTCTTTATTGGATTTAAAATTGTTTGAACACTTTTTGAATCCTAGCCATGTTTTACTGTTGAAAATATGATTTTTTTAAAAATAAATATGCCTCTTTATTGGATTTAAAATTGTTTGAACATTTTTTGAATCCCAGCCATGTTTTACTGTTGAAAATATAATTTTTTAAAAATTAATATGCCTTTTTATTGGATTTAAAATTGCTTGAAAACTTTTTGAATCCTAGCCATGTTTTACTGTTGAAAATATGATTTTTTTAAAATAAATATGCCTCTTTATTGGATTTAAAATTGTTTGAACATTTTTTGAATCCCAGCCATGTTTTACTGTTGAAAATATAATTTTTTTAAAATTAATATGGCTTTTTATTGGATTTAAAATTGCTTGAAAACTTTTTGAATCCTAGCCATGTTTTACTATTGAAAATATGATTTTTTAAAATAAATATGCCTTTTTATTGGATTTAAAATTGTTTGAAAACTTTTTGAATCCTAGCCATGTTTTACTGTTGAAAAAATGATTTTTTTAAAATAAATGTGCTTCTTTATTGGATTTAAAATTGTTTGAACACTTTTTTGAATCCTAGCCATGTTTTACTATTGAAAATATGATTTTTTTTTAATAAATATGCCTCTTTATTGAATTTAAAATTGTTTGAAAACTTTTTGAAAGCTAACCATGTTTTACTGTTGAAAATATAATTTTTTTACAAATGAATATGCCTTTTCATTGAATTTAAAATTGTTTGAAAACTTTTTGGATCCTGTTGAAAATATTTTTTTAAACAAATATGCCTTTTTATTGAATTCAAAATTGTTTGAAAACTTCTTGAATCCTAGCCATGTTTTACTGTTGAAAATATGTTTTTTTTTAAACAAATATGCCTTTTTATTTGATTTAAAATTGTTTGAAAACTTTTTGGATCCTGGCTATGTTTTACTGTTAAAAATATAATTTTTGTTGAATAAATATACGTTTTTATTGAATTTAAAATTGTTTGAAAACTTTTTGAATCCTAGCCATGTTTTATTGTGGAAAATATTTTTTATTAAACGAATACGCCTTTTGGTTTATATACCACTGTCTCTGCTATCGGTCTCCTTAACTGAGGCAATATTTGATCGTTTCTTGTAGTAGTGCAAGCTAGTCATACTGAGCAAGCGTTTCCATGGTTTCAAGGATAGTGATCGTGTTTTGTCTGCCGATATATTTTAATTATAATCGTGGCCGTCATTATTTAGTAAGACGGTCGCTGAAATCATAACTATTATTAAAATCAGTTGTACCGAAGATCATATCAAGCAATCTGAGTAATGAAATGTTCGACGGGAGGCCACCTGGCGTTAACATGCACCTTCACGAAGATGGAAGAGTCCCGTCGCGGCCTGTAACTTGCATTACTGCATTTTGCAATTGCGTCTTGTTTTTAGATGCATCTTTTCAGGGTCAGGAGATTGAAACCAGTTCGGCTGCACCGCACTGACCTATCACAATGTTCTTCAGTGTCTTCTCTGCCTGCACCTTGCATTCAGATATCTCGCGGATTCTTTATACGTAGAAAAACAGACATAAACTTAATTAAACACGGTTCTCGTTTCCAGTTCCGTTTGAATGTTTTCAGGGTTTTAAATGATGAGTTCTTGAAATGCATTGAATTTCAAGCCAATTACACGCTGGTGCACAACTTTTTTCCATGACTCCAGGGATAAAACGGACTTTTCATCCGTGACAAACGAGCTGTCGTCATGATAATCACTTTATGGTGCACTTTTTTGTTTTTATTTAAATACTTTCCCCTTTCTCTTGTTTCTCACCGATTTGTTTTTGTTTAAATATGGAATGTTTCTCTGCTTACCACTCGAAAAAACTGCAACAAAAATATTTATGCTCGGCCATGCCCAAATGTAGTAATTATACACCTGGTAGCAGACCTTTAATGCATGTCATTAAAGTACACTTACTCATTAAAGGTCAGGTCTTTCAGCCAATGACGACTCACTTTACAACTGTTTAGCCAATGACAGGTCAGATTTTTACCGTTATAAAACCGCAAGCATCGATTATTCTCGGATATGCAATCGAAAGAGAATTAGCGAAAAGTCACGGAGGCTGGAAATCCAATACTGTCGCGGAAGGTTATGTTCTGTTACTATAATAATTAGCGTTAATTGTAAATAATATTCAAATAAATGCAATTTGTCATCTCGTTTTTCAATGTCGAATTCAATAATCAAGGTTATAATATAATATTATCAAGTTTAACGGATCTACGTCAAGATCAATGACATTATTGTTCCTCGGAAAAAATCAATACTTTCGCGTCTGCGCACATCTCACAATTCACGACCTAGAACAAGGTCACTTCCGATCTTGTCAGTTACAAATAAAATGTATACATCTGAATACCGGTAATTTGAAGTTAGAAATATGGTCGAGCATAAAAAGTCGTACGAAACTCGCCTATAATGGTAATTAAGAAGCTCGTATGAAAATTATGAAACGAGCTTGTGCTCGTTTCATAAATATCCATACTCGATTCTTAATTACTATCATTACTATCATTATAGGCTCGTTGCATAATGTACTATTATGAAATTGCCTCTTTTGGGAGTTACGTCGTTGCCACTAGCAACGCATTCTTTGGTTAAAAGATTCATTTGTTCGATCATGGCCCACTTTATGCTTCTGCTACAACGCAGCCTATACTTATTATGTTAGCGGATCCATCCTCTTTTGTTTTACATTTTAAGAGGTTATGTGCACTGCAGCACTTCCTGAAAGAAACCACCCAGCTATCAGGGATGTAATAATAATTTCCAAATAATAATAATAATAATAATAATAATAATAATAATAATAATAATAATAATAATAATAATATATTATTGTTTGGAAATTAATGCTATATTTAAGTAATCTGGAATTAAAATTTGTTAAATTAACTTTCTCTCTTTATATTTCCCGCATTTATTAATGACCCCAATTGTGTGCAAATACTTTTTATTAAATTAATTTTAATTTTAATATCTTTTTAACCTATTACACATTAAAAACTTTTCACGTTAATATAGAAGTTTATTGAGTGTTTGCCCTCTAATAAGCTTATCAGTTGCTAACAAAGTGAAACGTATTCACTAAATTAGGATACTGTGTTTGACAATATTACATAGATGAACGTTTTGGGCAAATATTTTGCCATCTTCAGATCCACGTTACTGGATTGGAATACAAACAATGTCAAAAGTTAAAGTTAGTTATATATAAACAGTTAAAATAATAAACCTACTGCTAATTAATAAGTTGTTTAAAATATAACAATAAACAGTGAAGAAAATTAGGTTCTACTGATACGTCGTATGACAAATGGCATTGTTTTTAGCTTATGTGGCACATTTATTGGTTCTTATAATTGAAGTTAATAACATAATTTTCCATAAGGAAGATCATTGCAATTTGTGTAAATCAACCAGGCCATTATGCAAATTCAGTGTTGAAAGCTGCGAGGTTATATCGTTGAATGATGATGATGATGATGATGATAATAATAATAATAATAATAATAATAATAATAATGATAATAATAATGGTTTATTTTAACTGGCAGAGTTAAGGCCATTCGGCCTTCTCTTCCACTCAACCAGTATGATAGAAAATTACTACATTGCTATGAATATAACATAATTAGGGGAGACCCGGACAAAACGAATAACCCGGGCAAAGATAAAAATGCCTATTTCTTAAAAACGCCAACAGGTAGCGCTTTCTGCTATGTTGGGGAAGAATCCCAACCAGATTTTGCTGCTGGATCTGACTTGTCGTCATTCTAGCTAGTGAGAGAAGAAGTCAGCGTGTGTTTGAAGAAAATTGACTGTTTTCTTAAAACATTTCAAGGTAAGAGAAACATATGTACAACATACAGTACTGCAGAAACTCTTTGTTATGTGATAGTAATATGTAGGCAATAGAATTAGTTCTAAAATACAGTACTTACGAAGAAGATTATTGACATTTATGTTTGTATAACCTTGAATGAAAAGCGAAGTGGCGTCTGCGGACAAAGTGAATAGGGCAAAGTGGATAACTTATCCGCTTTCCCTTGCCACCTTTATTTGACTATATAAGTGTCAGCTGTATTTCTGTATGTATTTGTATATTGTAATAAAGCGTGTTTGATCATTTTACTTACTAAAGGCATTAAGTCACACTAATTAAATTATAAAGCAGCAACACTGATTTTAATTTTTACTTAAAAAGGTCGTAATGTCTTTTCAGTTGGTTTAATTTTTCAAGAGGAAGACGGAGCAAGCCAAATGGTCTGAAGAAGCCATGAAGAAAGCACTTGAAGAAATAAAATCTTCCAATCAGTGGTTCTGCTATCTGGCCATACAACTATAATGTGTTTGTTGTTGAAGATTTTGCTCCAGATGAACTTACAGATCGCCCACTTGAGACAGAAATCAGCGAAACGACAGCTGGCTCAGATTTAACAAATTCTGCGGTGCCAGCTTCTTCAGCGGTTGAAGAAACAGTTAATGCTCACTCAGAATGAACCACATCTGTGATGTCGGCATCTTCAGAGATTGACGAAATATTCAATACATCAATTACACTCAGATTTTCAGTTTCCGTTACGCCAAAACCGTCAACATCGTCAGCAGGAGAACCGAAGTCAGTTCTTTTGATTTAGACCAGTGCCAAAAGTGGATGCTCGAAAGATACGAGTTCAACGAAGAAAATGTCAGCGCTCTGAAGCTCTTACATCTATATAGATTAAAAACGTTGAAAGAGAAATAACTTATGGGTAGGAGGAAAAGCAGAAGAAATCCAAGTCTTCAGTGCGAGTGAAACGTCGACTTGTTCAAATTTGTATTTTGTACTAATCTAACGTGCTGTAAAGGGCTGTAATAACATTTCTTATCGTCTCATATGCCTCATTAACATCGTGTTTATGTGTTGACTAAATTTTATTATCAATGAACAGATATTAAACAGAAAGGTGAAAATGTTATAGGGATATTCACTTTGCCCGTGTACCCGGGCAAAGCGAATACTTAACTATATTTTCTTTCTCAAATCATATCACTGTCCGTAGGTACGGGAAACGAATTGCTGTTTTGTAGATATGTGGACAACATGTGTCACAACCAAAGTCATGAAGTTTTTATTTCGGGAGCATCAAAATATAGCCTGTGGCATTGTTTATTCTTAACTTATCCGCTTTGCCCGGGTTTCCCCTAATACAATACAATACAATACGTGGTACAGTCATTAAGTTCTGACACTGACGCCTGAAGAGTAGGCACCCACAAGAATCTGGATGTCTCAAGATGCCGCGTGATACGGCGTACACTTAAACAGATCGACATCCTCCCTCAATATAGCCGCCGTTGGCCGCTATGCACGTCTGCCAACGTTGGTGTAGCTGCTGGAAGCACCGCTGAAAGATGTTGGCAGGAAGATGCCGTACGGCTTCTCTTGTGGCAGTCATGACCTTTTCGGCCGCATAAAAATTACGCCCTCCTAGGATTTATTTCATGAGGGGAAAGAGAAAAAAAATCGCATGGTGCGAGATCAGGTGAGTACGGAGGGTGTGGCAAAACAGCGACCTGTTGCCTTGCAAGTTCCTCTTGGACAAGGATGGAGCGATGTGCAGGGGCGTTGTCGTGTAGCAACAGCCAATTCTTCCTATGCCAAAGCTCAGGACGCTTACGACGAATTGAATTGCTTAAACGGCCAAGAATCTCTTTGTAGAGGATCTTGTCTACAGTTGCACCTTGTGGGATGAATTCTATGTGAACAATTCCATTTGAATAAAAAAAAACTGTTAAAGTATCACCTTGCCTTTTGACCTGTCTTGTTGCGGATTTTTCTGTCGTGGAAATAATGGCGTTTTCCAGGTGGCGGATTGTCGCTTCAGTTGCGGATCGTAAAGGAAACACCATGTTTTGTCTCCAGTTATGATCGGTTATAGCAGTTTCGCCTAATTTCTGACAGAACGTGACGTTTGCCCGTTGCTCAAACTGCAACATACTCGAGTTCCGACGCGCGCATTCAAATCACCGTCACAACAATGACCGTAGTTCTGCTTACAGTGCATGCACTCAACTGTCTCTTGTTGGGTCGAGAGACTAACTGACACGGTATCATACCATGGCGCCACCTATGCTCTATAGTGCACCACAACGCCACTATGCGCTCAGTATTAGAACTTAATGACTGTACCACGTATAATACAATACAGTACAATCATGTTATAAGAGTCAACAAATGTGCCACAAATAACTACAAACAATACCATTTGTCATACGATGTATTAATGGAAGCTAATCTTCTTCATCGTTTTATTGTTATATTTTAAACAACTTACCAATTAGCAGTAATTATTTTAACTATTTATCTGTAAATTTAAGAGGCATAATGGGGCCGATAAGCTAATTACTATAAATGACAATTAAAATTTATTACATGTGCCGTCTATGCTTATCCTTATTTAACAAATATATTGGTTATACAATATTTTGTTACATAATATATCTATTTAAACGTTTTCGGCTCTGTGGAGTCATCATCAGAAACAAGTAAGCCCATATGTATGGTGTGAGTACACTATATGTTGCCGTACATTAATAGCATTGAGATATGTATATACTTTGTTCTGGTAACGAGCATCATTGAAAACTTTTGAGTATAGATATTACATTTGATACTTTCTTGCCCACAGCTATCGCCCCAGCTCCTACCAAATATGGAAAGCTACATAACCATCAAACTGGACGACTATTAATTCTGATCTTAACAATTTTAAAGTATTTTAGTTAATTTTATCATCAGCAATTGTAACACTTTATTACGGCCCATAGAGCCGCTTTGTATTATATTGTAATTTCTGCCATACAATTATTGATTTTACATAGAAACATGTCATTTTAAATTGTAATATTAATTGAGTTTACTTGTACGGCAACATATAGTGTACTCACACCATACATATGGGCTTACTTGTTTCTGATGATGGCTCCATAGAGCCGAAAACGTTTAAAATAGATATATTATGTAACAAAATATTGTATAACCAATATATTTGTTAAATAAGGATAAGCATAGACGGCACATGTAATAAATTTTAATTGTCATTTATTTATCTGTAACTATTTTTAACTTTTGACATTATTTGTATTGTAATCCAGTAACGTGTGTTACATTTATACCAAAATCATCTGAAAATGGCAAAACATTTGCCCAAAACGTCCATCTATGTAATATTGTCATAGACATTATTCTAATTTAGTGAACACATTTCACTTAGCAATTGATAAGCTTATTGGGCGGCAAACACTCAATAAACGGCTGTATTCTCAGCTTGTCGGCACTTATGTAACATGCCTGTAAAACTTTTCACTTTAATATTTTCCAAGTTCATGTGATAGCGAAATCACATATATACAGGAAGTGTTTTTTTAACACGGTCTCCTCTGTATAAAAATCTAAATCCACTGAAATAAAGAAACGTCAAAATACATTATTCATTATTTATTAATTAACACGTAATCCTTATTGTTGGAATTTCATATATAAAGAGACGTCTTCCCGGATGGGTGGATGGTTTCTTTCAGGAGATGTTGAGATGCACACAGCCTCCTAAAATTCAAAAAAACAAATGAGAGTCGATCGGCTAACATAATAAGTATAGATTTTGCGTTCCGTTTGTTCAGTGTTGCAGCAGTATAAGTCGTATAACCTACGCCATGAAAAAACAAATACAATTTTTTTAACTAACGAAAATATTAATCGACGCAACTCCCACAAGGGGCAGTACTGCAATTTTTGTTACAATTTCTGAGAGTTCATACGTTCAAAATGTTGCAGATGTATTTAGAATATTACCATCTTATTCTTCTTTTAAAAAAGTTTGAGGCTCCACCCATCTCTTTATAGATCTGACAGTTCAATGTGTACCTCTTAGATATTGACTAAAAAGTCGTTTCAGGGTCCTTGACAAACTATTCAAATATTTAAAACTATTATATTTCTACATCATTAAATCCAGACGTTTGAGATGGGCAGGGCATGTAGCACGTATGGGCAGAAATGCATATAGTATGTTAGTTTGGAGACTGGAGGGAAAAAGACCTTTGGGGAGGCCGAGACGTAGATGGGAGGATAATATTAAAATTGATTTGAGGGAGATGGACTATGATAAAGACTGGATTAATCTTGCACAGGATAGGGACCGATGGCGGGGTTATGTTAGGGCGGCAATGAACCTGCGTGTTCCTTAAAAGCCATTTGTAAGTATTATATTTCTACAATAAAATATTTATACAATTTCTTACACATACACAATTCACCGCTAAAAATAGTAGTTGTACATCTCACCTGCATTTCATACTGTAAGATTTGTGGCAGAAGTTATACACTGGTTTCAAGAATTGTTATGGCGTTTAAATAGTTTATGGTGGAACGCAGAATTTTTAAAAATTTTCCAGTAATCAATCATTAAGGAATTTCGAGTCATGTAAGTAACAGATGCAACGTAGGTACTGTAATATTTGTAAATGTATAGCTAGGAGCCTGGTGTGCAGGCAACCCAACGCACAGAAAGCGCAGATGTAATGTGTGACTAGCAGGCGTCCGACAGATGCTGTATCCTTATATGCACAAATTAGCGCTGTGGATTTCCGTGAAGATCACAATAAAGGTCAAGCAAGGCCATCTTCAATCTAAAGCTATTAAATAAAAGCTAACCTTATAGTCCATCGCAAGACTACGAGACCCTGTAAGCAGTAAATTACACCGGCATGAACACAGAGCGGTAATGATATATTACACTCATTTCTGGACGTGCATATACCGATGAAGGCAACTTCAGAACGGAGATGTAGAGAACATTGGTAACAGAAAAAATGATAGGCCTACATTGAAACATACAAACTTATGTGAAATAATATATATATACACACAGGGTGTTTCATAAATAAGGGGCATAATTTCAGGTATGTTTTTCCCACATGTAGACAATCAAAATAGTTCATTACAACATGTGTCCGGAAATGCTTCATTTCCGAGTTATGGCCTTCACAACATTGAAATTCACCGGAACGTTTCTTTCCGCAGGTCGTTGTCATTACAGAAGATGTTCAAAATGTCCACCTCCTGCTTGAATACAGACCTCACATCGATGTCTCATTGACCTGCGAACACGATCCCAATCTCCAGGAGTATTGGGTATGTCCTCAGAACATGCCACAATTCGATTCCGAAGGGATTCCAAATCAGGCACCGGAGAAGAATAAACCAATGATTTTAAATGGCACCACAAGTAGAAATCGAGAGGGTTCAGATCAGGTGAGCGTGGAGGCCAAGCAATTGGGCCACCTCTACCTATCCATCGATCAGGAAACCTTCGATCCAAGTACCGGCGAGCCGTACGACTGAAGTGTGCAGGAGCGCCATCATGCAAGAAGTGAATGTGTTGACGATTGATCAGTGGAGTGTCTTCTAAAACATGAGGTATGGTGTTTTCCAGGAAGTTTGTGTACGCCTGTCCCGTAAGTCTGTTTACAAGTACATGGGGTCCAACTAATCGATCACCAATGATACCGGCCCACATGCTGAGGGAGAACCGCACCTTGTGATGAGATGGAACAGTTGCACGTGGGTTTTCATACGCCCATACATGCTGATTGTGGAAATTTGTTATGCCATCTCGTGTGAACTGTGCTTCATCTGTAAATAATACTAAGGCAGGAAAGTTCGGATTTACACCACACTGCTGCAAGAACCACTGACAGAACCTAACTCGTGCAGGGTAATCTGCTGGTGACAGGGCCTGTACTGTACACGTTGCAAATGATAAGGATACAATTGATACTCTTTCAACAGTCTCCAGACAGTCGTATGAGGAACATTGACTTGCAACGCTACCCTTCGTGTGCTGATAGAAGGAGTCATGTTCACAGCCTCCAGAATCTACTCCTATACTTCTGGAGTTGTAGATCTTGGTCGTCCCCTTCCCAAACCAGGAGAGTTAAATTTTTCATACTCGCACAGACGGTAATGGAGACATACAAATGTCTTCCGATCTGGACATTGTCGCTGTGGGTACCTCTCCTGGTACAAACGACGAGCCAGCGCAGCATTGCCGTCCGCCTTACCGTACATGAAGTGTATCTCTGCCAGCTCTTGATTTGAATACATGTCGCACAGTCTAACGCCTACACAACACTGAATGTAACCTTCGCCTCGGAATGAAACTGTCAGAGTGCCCTCTTAATGTCTCCTTTGACGGCAACGACCTGCGGAAAGAAAAACGTTCCGGTGAATTTCAATGTTGTGAAGGCCATAACTCGGAAATAAAGCATTTCCGGACACATGTTGTAATGAACTACTTAGATTGTCTACATGTGGGAAATACATACCTGAAATTATGCCCCGTATTTTTGAAACACCCTGTATATATATATATATATATATATATATATACATAATTTGAACTGGTAATGGAAATTACGGGAAAACGGCTGAACGGAGTTTAATAAATGACACCTCATTTTGAAGCTTGGAACCCGAAGTTTTTTTTCAGAAAAATAGTAGTTTTCAGTGGAATGTCAATTTTCCTACATTATTCTCCTATTTTTCAAAATCCATCTTTCTTCAGTTTTGAGAACTAATTAATTGCATTTCAGAATAAAACGAAACACACACTACAATAAACAATAGGCTATTACACGAAGGCCATGACCTGCAGGGTTTCTGAAATATTTAGACTTCAAATTCAATTGGTTATTAAAAACTTGAAGACTTACTAAAAATAATTTACAGGTCTGATTTTGCGGTGTGTAATTTTCTGAGTATAGCTGTGTACTGTATATTAAAATCTACAAAACTTGAGATGGTTTGATGACATTATTACCATTAGAAATTAAATATTATTATAGTTAATGCCATGATGTGACTATTTTTCATTATTATGCATATTAATGGTACATTGATGATATGAAAGTGCAATGTTTTGGGGTTATATAAGTAGATGTAGAGAATATCTTAAATTAGATCTTCATTTCTATAATTTACTGAGTGGTGTTACGTAAGATAATATTGTTATTAAAAATAAAATATTTTTATAGTTAATAATTAAGTGGGGTTGGGCCCTTTTCATATATTTAATGGCGGTGTGATATAGATATTTATATCTATTTCAGTATTGGCTCGAGAGAGCGCAAAAATTACAGTTCCTAAGGAAAGACCAAAAGGTATTACTTACTGATAAAATAAGAGGCCTACGAAATTTTTTAGTCTCCCGATCATTTCAGCAAGATCTGTCAGCAGGATAAAATGATTTTAACCTCTACATTTCAATATATATTATTTTAATGTACCGAAGTACATATGATATTTCCATGTAGATATTCTGCGTCATCATACGATGAAAGAGTAATGGAACGGAGAAAAATTCTCTCCGGCGCCGGGATTTGAACCCGGGTTTTCAGCTCTACGTGCTGATGCTTTATCCACTAAGCCACACCGGATACAACTCCGACGCCGGTTAGAATCGTCTCAGATTAAGCTCCAACTCTTGGGTTCCCTCTAGTGGCCGCCCTCGGCACTACGTCATAGATGTCTATGAACGCAGGACCGAAGTCACACATGTGCTAAGGTGCACTCGATATGAGTGACTAGTTGGCCGGGATCCGACGGAATAAGCGCCGTCTTAAATCACGAAGTGATTACGCATATCATATATATTATCTTAATGTACCGAAGTACATATGATATTTCCATGCAGATATTCTGCGTCATCATACGATGAAAGAGTAATGGAACGGAGAAAAATTCTCTCCGGCGCCGGGATTTGAACCCGGGTTTTCAGCTCTACGTGCTGATGCTTTATCCACTAAGCCACACCGGATACAACTCCGACGCCGGTTAGAATCGTCTCAGATTAAGCTCCAACTCTTGGGTTCCCTCTAGTGGCCGCCCTCTGCACTACGTCATAGATGTCTATGAACGCAGGACCGAAGTCCATACATGTGCTGAGGTGCACTCGATATGAATTAACTCTTAACTATGAACTCTTTTAACACTCTCAAATTTAGCATACCAAAGAACACATTGTGCCCGCTGTTGATTTGTAGTAGCCATTTTAATCAACTACGATTTTCATTTGTCCTTTCAGATTATGAATTGTTGATTGTCATATGGAAACTCCCATCTTTTAATCATAATATAATCAGCAATAAATTTTTCCTACTATCATAATAGCTTTGTAATAATTAATTAATATTATCCATACCCAGACGGATCAGACTGTATTATCAGGCAGAACATCTCACAATGTGTATCAGAGGAAAAACAATTAGTTGTATACATCTGAAGTGTGATTAGTGTAATATGTCAACGATATATTCAATGAAGAGGGAAAGAAACTCGCCAATCTACCACATTATCTCCTGGTTTAGTTGCCTCATAAGTGGTGTCTTGTTGGTATCATTTGAGAGGTTCAGAGTTGTCTTCGGATAGTAGACTAAAGGACAACAATGGGAAAACACTGCAAATATGGAAAACAATGCGTTATCTCAAAACCTGGGAGAATTTAAATGAATTTAAAGATAAATTAAAAAGCCTTCATGTCTAATTACTGTACAGGCGTTATTAATGACAAGACATTTTTATAGGATTATATCGCCAGTTGTACTATGTGCGAAAAATTGAAGATGATGCAACTTATTCCTGAATATTGTTCATATCTTTCACGATATAACAACTCCGAGCGGATTTCAGTTAAGGGGGACGTAAAATACTTACGCCCCATTTGTATCAATAATAATAATAATAATAATAATAATAATAATAATAATAATAATAATAATGATAATAATAATAATAATAACAATAATAATGATAATAATAATAATAATAATAATAATAATAATAATAATGATAATAATAATGATAATAGTAATAATCTTAATAATAATACTAATAATAATAATAATAATAATAATAATAATAATAATAATAATAATAATAAATTTAAATCATGTTTTATTTAACGCCGCTCGCAACTGCCGAGGTTATACCAGCGTGGCTTGTCTGTTTGAATTTTGTCTCACAGAAGTTCTTTTACATGCCAGTAAATCTACTGACATGAGCCTGTTGCATTTAAGCGCACTGAAATGCCACCGACCTGTGTCAGGATCAAACCCGCAACCTCGGACACAGAAGACCAGCACCCTGCCGACTGCACACCCCAGGCCGACTAATAATAATAATAATAATAATAATAATAATAATAATAAATGTTTGGTGGGTTTATTGTTTTATTTTATTCATATCTTCTTCACAGTGCTATAGTTATGTCTATTCTCACTACTCCCCCACCAAGGATACGAACCGATGTAAACAAATGTAGCACTTTATAGGAAAAATGCATATACAATTTATTCAGTGCCACAAGTAATATATGCCGCATACTCTCATCCAATTTTATTCAGAATAGATCTAAGGTGTTTACTATTAGTTTTTAAGGCGACTTTAGGCTACATGCAACTCGCAAATCGGCGATTAGTATTTATCACATTCTGGCAACTCCGGTACTTATTATAAATTTATCTTATTTACCTGTTAATTCGTCATTTTGAATTCTGCTATAATTCTGTTGTACAAAAAAAAGAGCATGAAAATCATTTTTAATTTTGTACAGTGTTTGAATTCGTAAACCTTAGGAAATTCGCTTTCATCGTTTTCCAAGCATTTACTCAAGCAATTAAGTAAATATAACGTTATTAACTAATTTCGTAATACACTATTTCTTAAGATGGTTGTGCCACAGTCTAGTATATACAGTCGCGAAGCTCAATACGTAGTAAATATGCAAACATTAGATAGTTGCTCACCACTAGGATCGCTGATATCGCCTCATTACAGGCAATGCAAAATAGTACCGTCACAGTCTATTGTTTCTAGCACCCTCAAAACTCAAGCTTCGTGACTGTATATAGTAGACTGTGGTTGTGCTTTTTCGTGTTTTTTTTTCTCACTGTTATTTACACTCGCTTTAACATTTTGGTCATATCGCGAGTTAATCTTCTGTGTGAAATCCGAAGGCCTGTGTACTATTTGTTGAGGCTGGTTCTATTGTTGCGAACTAGATGGCGTCTGTATATGTATTACTGATTCGTTATGAATATTATTTTGGTGATAATGAGGCCAGTGATATTCAGGAATCGTGTGGCCCGATTTTCCTGGCATTTGCCTTACGGTTGAGGGAAAACTCTGAAAACCTCAACTAAGAAATTCAACCCGACCGGAATTTTCCTTATTGCATTGTGAAGTTCATTAACTTCTTTTTTTTTTTTTAGTAGGTTATTTTACGATGCTTTATCAACAGCTTAGGTTATTTAGCGTCTGAATGAGATGAAGGTGATAATGCCGGTGAAATGAGTCCATGGTCCAGCACCGAAAGTTACCCAGCATTTGCTCGTCTTGGGCTGAAGGAAAACCTCGGAAAAAACCTCAACCAGGTAACTTGCCCCGACCGGGAATCGAACCCGGCCCACCTGGTTTCGCGGCCAGACCGAGTAATATGACAAAATAAATAACGTCGCCTTATTGTTAAATTACATTTGTTATTATCACTTTTGTTAATTTTAATTGGTAAATCTTTACTATATTACGTTTGCTAATATTATTTTAAAAAATAGTAAACGAAGTTGTTCAATTACTATTTCGTTTCCTGGCGTAATATTTTTCCCTTCCAAGGATCTATTAGTACATCAATTGGCCACCAGGTAGAAGCTTTAAACATGCAACACATAGAGCAGCATGTAGGCTGTTGTGCCATCTATGAGGAGAAGTTCAAATGACGACAAGATCGATTTAGGTCGACAATGTGTAACGTCGATCGTGTGAAAGTCGTGAATAAAATTGAAACGTGTGCGGGAAAAGAATTGTTATTTGTTAATTGGTTAAATTACAAACGTTATGATGAATAACTGTGTTGATGAACTACTAATAAACAGAATACAAGAGTCTCTGAAAGAAATTGTAAAAGAATTGCGTCTGTCGTACAACTTTTCAGGGATACTAAAAGAGAAGAAGGACAGAGAAAAACGAAGGTTAGACGTGCCTTTTAAGTTTATGATATAAAAAAATACAGTCGCGGAGTGTGTTAACCTCAAATTGTGAACGGTAAAATATAGCATACTAATAATAAGAAATTAAATTACAGTAAATATATATTATATAATTGAAATTCAGAATAGCGATATATATTTTAGTGATAAACTAAGAATCGAACTTACGTTCGATCGTTTGTGGCTAATATTACACGAAACATATATATTGTTTTCATGACTTTAATAATTATTTTTAATTCTGCAACATATTAAAGGTGTATTAAATGTATAGCATATAATTAATAATTGCATAATGTATTATTATTGATATTTCCACATAGATATTTAAATTTGATATATAATATTTGTTTTTCAACAAAGATTTTATTCAATTGTTGCTAATGTCGAAATATTCACCTTTTCAATAGAAATGCAATTTAGGTAAAGCACTGAGAGACTCTAATGTCTGTATAAGTTATCGGTAAAATACAAATGATTAACAACAACTGTAATGAGGGGGTGAAATATTATATTTATATTATATTATTATATTTATATGCAATAATATAATTTAATAAGGTACAGTTATTTTTATTTAGAGAAAAACCACACAGCTTACCTTGTCGGAAACTTAAATAGTTGGCGTATTGCATATTATGGAGGGAGGTGGGAAGAACTCTGCACTTTTCTTACTTACATCTGATATACGAATAGATACATGAATTCCGTATTCTCATATTTGGGATATGTGAAAAGGATTATTTTAATTCCGGACATTCATTGGGTAATATTTAAAAAAGAAAAACAAAAAAAGGAAACACTACTAAAAAGGGTATAATATTGACTAGTATTCCATAGTCACTGTACGAAAGACAAATGATAGGTACGAATTCACGTAATGTATCCAAGTGTGTCACTTTATCAAAATATGAACTGAGAATGTTATTAAAAATGATCCAACGTATTATACAATTTTAAGGGCCAAACAAATATGCATTCACACATAATTCTAGTCCTGTTTGTAATCTAGATTCTAAAATATAAATAATGTCTATAGTTAATCGATAGTGCTTAATATCGAACTTTGTCATAACAAGAGACTTCGTCCATAAGAGTCTATGGTTTGTGCTAAAATCACGTGGTTGAAACAGGCATTAAGAACACGTGAAAATCCATATAATGTCTATAGTAAATCGATAGTGCTAAATATCGAAATTTGTCATAACAAGAGACTTCGTCTATAAGTTTGTATGGTTTTTGCTAACATCTCGTAATTAAACAAACGTTAAGAACAGGTAAAAATCCATATATAAACACGTAGTGATTAAAACATTGATTTTTTAAAGCGTTTGAGAGAAGTACTTCCTCAGCAAGTAATATGCATGCAGTAAACATTTAAATTAATGTTTTGTTTTTACAGCTTTGGTATTTTAATACCTATAAACTAATATTTTGGCGAGAAAATTTAATTTACTAATACTGATATATAATCCGACTGTTTATAAAATTATTTATTTGTATTTAGGCCATGAACGAATGCTCACCTGAGGCTGTAATAAGGGCTAATTAAGAAATAATATTATATACTAATTACTTCGAGATACAATCCGTTCGCATATGGGCATTTTCTGTTATGAAACTCTTAAAAAAAAGCAACAAAAGACGAATTTAAGTGATATTGATTTGAAAAATACTCTATACTTTTTCGTACCTTATATAAAACCTAATTTCCTCAATATGTAAATAAAGAAGTAATTAAAAAGAGGAATTCAAAACTGCATTTTGTTTTCAAAACTGTTTAAATCAATATTATCTTCCATAATTTTTTATAATGGCACGAAATTTTTCACGACCCTTTTTCTTAGTAAGATCAGTCTTTAATGTATCTTTAACAAAAAAAAGAATGACAATTTTCTTAAAAATTAAAAAATATGCCGAAAATTTTTCTTCTTATTCTCACAGTGCAGATATTCTAACCATTGGCCTAGGACTTGTCAATTTTAATGATCGCCTCAAGACGAAAAAGATATTACTAAAAAAATATTTAAAATTTTGCGATTAATTATTAATCGCAAAATGAAAGTTTAGAAAATCCACAAAAACATTTTATGTAGGCAAGTGTTGTTTTTTCTTTTAGATCGAAGAGCAATTTTCAGATATTAATAATGTAAAATTTCATCTGATTACGATTAAGTATATTGAGCAATA